>NC_071115.1:29510000-29810000 GCF_024256425.1 Clarias gariepinus | reverse complement strand
CTCCCGTATGGCCTTTTTACTCTCTCTCTCTCTCTCTCTTTCGTTTCCTTCTAGGAGGCAGAGGCCTTCCCGCTCGTTCTCGTCTCTGACGCACTCCCTCTTTTTCTTCCCGCTTTTTCCTACAGCCATCTACTGACACCCAGTCGCTACTGCCGCACCTCCGGCGTGAAGATATGACAAATAAACATCGCGGCTTTTTACACTAACCACTCCGCTTCACCCAGAGGTTCGGGAACAACTCAGGGATCTCGGCAAAAATCCTCACCAGGGAACGACCGTTTCAGAATTAGAACCGGACAGAACAGAATATCGCGAAATGATGCAAACTAGCCTTTTTTATGTTGTTATTGTTGTTGTTTTGCTGTTTGGTTTTCTTTTTGCACAATAGTTGGATGGAAAGAAACATTCCTGCATTTACTTTCACATCACAGCTCAGATAAAAAAAAACTAAGCAGCGAAGGAGTTGGAGGGAGAGGGTTATTGACTTATCCGAAGATTAACCTCAGGGATAAAGGTGCTTAATCTGAGCCTGGCCGAGGAGAAGAGCGCGGGAGATCACCATCACGACCCGGCGATCGAGGAACGGAGATCCAGACTTATAAGAAGAGTATGAAAAGTTCTAGATGGTGAGGTGAGGTGAGGTTACGACGAGGTTACAGAAAATCCTACTGAACTCCATTACGCATCACACACACACACACACACACACACACGATTCCGTCTGAATCTCTCTCAGATCCTTTTAGATCAGAAGTTTCACACAGCGACTTTAGCGGGACGGCGAGTTCTCCAGGGTGTTCGACTTACATGTACATTTCCAGTACCAGTTACGTTTCCGATAAAAAACACCACAACAGAGAAAGTAAAGAACACCATACTGTCTAAAGAACGCTGGAAGAACCTTGAGTGGGAAGATCGGTGCGTTTGTGATGTTGTCATTATGTTTGATTCGATCAGCTGAATTTAATCACATTTTTTTTCATCGGTTCGCGCAGCATAAAATCAAGATTGTTTAAATTAAAACAAACGCCACATTTCGTGATTGCTGTTTGATGATTTATGCTTCCTGATTCTCCTTCATGCCAAACAGGAGATGTTTCTAGACATGGCATATGCTGCATTTTATGTATTTCGTTTTTATTTATTCCTTGGTGCAAAAAGTCACCAGTTACTTAGCTGTGCAGCTACACACCTAGGGTTTTTGTCCCTAATTTAGTCGTGTCTGAACCCCCCCCATCACTCACCCCCCCCCCCCCCCCCCCCCCCCCCCCACTAGGGGGCTCCCACATTAAGGCTACTACTACCACTCAGTTGGGAGGGCCAAAGACTATAACGTGTTTCCTCCGAACCACGTGACGCCAGCCGACCTTATCTTTTCGAACTGCTTGCTCACATACCGTTGGGGGCGGCGTAACACTCAGAGGACAGCGCTATCCGCTCCTTGCGCTTGTGCAAGCTCACAGACGCCCCTGATTGGCTGCAGAGTCTTAATTAATGTGGGAGCACCAAGTACCTCTCATCCCTCCCCCCTGAGAGAGCTCGGCCAATCAGCTCTCTCTAGACCTCCGGCTGCGAGAGGTTACAGGTTACATCAATTAACAGTTATGCTGAACTGTTACCAAACACACAGTATGAATGCAGATCAATTCCTGCTTTCTGTTATCACCCAGATGAGGATGGGTTCCCTGTTGAGTCTGGTTCCTCTCAAGGTTTCTTCCTATTACCATCTCAGGGAGTTTTTCCTTGCCACTGTCGCCCTCGGCTTGTTCATCAGGGACGATCTGACCCTTTTGATGCATGCACACTTACATTCCATACAAACTTAAATAATTCTTTTGATTGTGTAAAGCTGCTTTGGGACAATGATAATTGTTAAAAGCGCTATACAAATAAAATTTTATTTAATTCAATTACAGCATCACCCGGAAATCAAACTCGCGACATTCGGATGATAGGGCGAGTGCTTTGCCACTGCACTACTCAGAGGCACAAATAATCTCTGTTTTCTGCCAGACACATTTCGAAGCAGCGCTTCATGTTCCTGAATGTACCAGCAAGGATATCGAGGAGGAATAACATTAATTTCATGTTGGATGTTTTTCCTCAAATCTTTACAGTCAGTAAAACCAGATTTTGCAAATTCCGTATTTTTCCTAAATACGGTCTGGCTTTGTTTAAATGAACTGGTGACCCAATAGCCGTTGGAGACGTTCCGCTCATAACTGTACACCACCGGTCTGATGAGAAGTTAAGTGACTGAGTGTCGAGGTACGATGGCTGACTGACCGGCAAGTTGGAAGCTCCATAAACTGAGAAGCAAACTGTACGTGGTTTCATTCAGATTGCTTTGTCCTAGTGAGATATACCTTTATTCTTCCCACAACTTTCTTCGTTATAACAGCAAAGAAAAATAAATTTACAAATAGAAAATAGGGACAGTACAGTGTAGGAATAATAAAAAAAAAAAAAGAAAAACAATACAATAGTTGCACTTCTAAACAAATTGCACTAGAACAACAAATGCTTTTACAGAATATTCAGGGCCTCTTTCAAAAAAATCACTTTGTACAGTATATGGTACATTTTAAGTTGGACGAGCCCCCAAAATTGTTACGTTTAAAAGCTACAGTATGAGTTCTGTCCGCCGAACCTTGAAACCGGTCCGAAACCGGTTTGCCGGTCCAAAACCGGGAGAGAAACAAACACACACACACACACACACACACACACACACACACACACACACACACACACACACACACACACACACAGTGTCGGAATGTTCTCTGGTTTATTCACAGAGAAGAAGATGTTGATGTGCTGAACCAAACCGCGCCCTGAGTGAACACGTACATCTGCTGTATCAAAGAACATGAGCCATTTGTATGTTATAGAAAAAACCCAGGAAGACAAAGTGAAGGAAAAGTTTATAGACATCTGGAGGAAGTATTCAAGTGAACAAAGAGAGTTAGAGAGAAAATCAAAAAACAATAACATTTCAGCTCTTTCCTGTAAAATGAAACGACGCTTATCGTCGTAGAACTTTTAAGATCTTCTTTGCTCAAATCGACACCTTTCGACCAATCAGAACGCAGGATTCAACAGCACCGTAGGGTAATTAGTACACGTACAGCGAACACAGGTTGCTAGCGCGTATGTGAATAACATTCAGTGTATGTGAAAGAATGAATGAATGAATGAAAAAAACTATAGTAAAGAATTATGTATAAAATGCTAAAACAGTAATACAATATTTAAAGCACATGTAATAAAACCTCATGATTCACCTGCAGAACAACATGAAACAGGAAGTGACGTGAAGTGACAACATGACGCCACGTTTTTGGGTTTCTGAACCAAACCCTGGTTACGAGAATCAACTCTACTCCCATTTTAAAAGGTTCAGGGATCAGGCCCGAATTGTGCAGACAGCCTCAGTAGTGTTTGTGATTGCGCGTGTAGGCCGTCACGCTGTAATGAGCGGAATGAACGCGCTCGCGAGAAGGACCTGCTTCCTTTCAAGGTTCGTGACAGTAGCCGTGGTTAAAAGCACTTACGTGCAAATAAAAACATGTAAGCATGCCATTTTATTCGATGGTTATTAGTCTGTAATTGCAGTTTGTACGTGAAAAATGGACCAAACAAGCTTTTAACGGTTAAACGGCGGTAACTCTGCGCCTATAACCCGAGGGTCTGGTTGCTCCTGTTCGCTTTCTGAGACGACATTTAACCCAGAGCGGCCTGTAAACACCGGGCGCATCAGCGTAAGTAGAAGAGTGACCGTAACCGTCCATACAGCCATCCCCCGTTTGAGGCAGCAATTATAAAATTGCAGGCAGGGACGCCGGCTCGTTACCGAGGCCGCGCTGCTCTCAGCTTAATTGGACGCCGCGTCCGAGCGTCATGTCACAATCAGACCTACAGTATTGATCACGCCGATCCTCGGCAAGGTGCGAGCGAACGGCGGCAACACAACCAAAAGATCCAATAATAGCGATTTATTTATTTATTTATTATTTTGTGGAGAGGAATGGGAACGGACGTGAATAAAAAGCCCATTTGTGATCTCCCTGATCCGCTCGCCCGCTCTCTAATTTCCAGAAAGTTCAGATCATTAAAAGCAAATAAACAAGCGAGCGCCGGCTGAAGGAATTAGAATGATGACGGCGTATGAGCGCCAGCATCAGACACATTAATCATCCCACGGCGTTCAGACTCAAAATCCCTCAACAAACCATGATAAATTACAGGGAGGTTCGGAGGAACAGAATGTTACACAAATCTCTCCCATATGTACTGTACGATTCATCTCCCGCTCCATACCTTCATGCACACACACACACACACACACACACACACTCGAACGCTTTGGAGAAAACAGGATGCAACCGAACATGAACATGAATACATGATGGAGAAGGAGACAGATGTTTGGATGGGGGAGATAAGAAGTTTTTAGTCGCGATAATATCTGCACATGTTTAATAGAGAGCTATGAGTAAGTTGAGCGATGGCGGGGAACACTTAACGCTTAGGCCACGCCCACTTCAGGTTCCGATGTAAGTCAAACTCATTAGGAGGAAAAAAAAATTTAAAGCCATTTTTTGAATTGACATTTGTTTTACAAGGAAATAGGGTGCCAATAAATTTGAGCAAGCACAAATTGGGGGAGTGTCAGAGACCTGGTTAGGCCACGCCCTCTTTAGGTTCCAGCACAAGTCAAACTCATTATTGAAGGGGAAAAAAAGCCCTTCTTTGAATTGACTTTTTTTTTTTTTACAATGAAATGGGGTGCCAAAAGATTTGAGAAAGCACAAGTCTCACTGAGAAAGGATTTTTTTTTTATAAATAATAATAATAATTATATATATATGTAAAAAAAAACATTTTCAGGATTGCTGTAATGCCTAAAACATTTTTTTATTCTTTGAACCTACGTTTTATTTTAAAGTTCAAGTGAAAACAAATTATTAAAAATAAATAAATAAATAAAAATCTTTCATCGACACGAGCGTTTTCTTTTTCTTTCCAGCAAACTGATTAATTGAGTGTGTTTGATTTAATAATCCAGAACCGGAACACAGAGAGTAATGCAAGCGTAAAAAAACCAACACTAACAAATGCAGATAAGCTGACACACACACACACACACACACACACACACACACACACACACACACAACGGCGGAGCATCACTTACCCTGAGCTGGTTGGCGTCACAACTCATTTGCTGGCCTGGAATCTGTCAAAAGAGACACACAAATTATAGTAACACATTACACACACCAAATACTGTAGACCCCCCAACTTCCCAAACACACACACACACACACACACACACACACACACACACACACACACACACTTACACATACATATGCACTCACACACCCTTACCCACACACACACACACACACACACACACACATATACACACACACAGCGAGTAATTACAAGTCAATCAAACAGAGCAGGCCGAGGAGCAGGAAAATGAGATCTGTCAGATTCTGTACAGCCATGCAAGGGAAAAAATGCATAATAAAAGGCAAGACAGTTGTTTCCATGCCAGTGGGAGACATGGCACGGGAAGGAGGACAGCGGCGGGAAATGCATCAAGGTGCAGGTCCATTCCACATGCCATAAGGTACCGGGTTTCACGCAAAAAACAAGTCCAGGATCGCTCCAAAAGAAAAAAAAGGAAACAATACGTACCTAATACTAATCTTAATGATGACCGAACATCGAGTAAACCACTTTGCGTTGTGTTGTTATAGGAAACTAATCAACACTACGAGCAGAGTCACCATGAGGCACTGTCATAAACTAGAAGTTTATCATTTTCTACCAACAGCACGTCCTGAAGCGTTCTCTTCCTCTTACACACCAACAACGACAGCTTCCCTTCTGACCGACACTGGAGACTCCTTCCTTACACAGAACACCAACACTCCGTTATCGAAATCATTCTTCGAATGTTACCATGGAAACGATAAGAGACCGAAATGAGCCAAGACATAATCAACACCTTCTGACCAATCAGAACGCAGGATTCGACAGCGCCGTGGTGTAATTAGCACACGTACAGCGAGCGCAGGTCCGGCGGGATGTAATGACGTAACGTAGCGTTAAATAGACAAGTCAGGTCCCGGAGACACAAACACACAAAAACATACACAAACACACTTTTACATTCTTTTATTCACATCGTAATAAAGACACACAGAATCATGCGTATGAATAAAACGGAATACATTTCATTTTAATTAATTTTTGCAAATGTTCATATTTTTTTTAAATGCAGCATAATTTAATGACATTAAATGTTTGTGTATTTAGTTGTGTAGCTTATTTAGTAAAAGTAATAACTAAATTAATAATAAAGAATTATACTGTATATATAATTAAGAATTAAAAGCACCTGTAGTATTTAAATATAACAAAATATTGAAAGTGTAATAATACATTTATAAATATATAATAATAATAATAATAATAATAATACACTTTTTTTTGTTTTATGGAATAAATATAATTTAAAATATTTAAAAATATATATTACTGTGACAAAATAATAAAAATACATTATAATATTTTTATCTATTTTTGTATCTATTTTTATGTTTGTGTTAGTTAAATGTAACTAAATGTGATGTGTTTATAGCTAAACATCACAGAATCAAACTGAAGAAAGATAAACAGACCAAACATTATTTTATGTAGTAAAGATATATTTTAAATAATAATAATAATAATAATAATAATAATAATAATAAGAAGAAGAAGTAAAATAGATTTAATTTTAACTTTAAACACCAATTTATTTTAAATAATTTGGTATATTTATAATTAAAGAGTTTAACCTTGCACCTCCAGTGTCGAAGGTTCGATTCCCTCCTCTGTGTGTGTGTGTGTGTGTTTGTGTGTATGTGGAGTGCATGTTCTCCCCGTGCTTGGTGGGTTTTCCTCCAGGTACTCCGGTTTCCTCCCACAGTCCAAAGACATGCAGATTAGGTTAATTGGTGTTCTGAACTTGCCCGTAGTTTGTGTGTGTGAGTGTGTGTGTGTGTGTGCGCGCGCCCTGGAATGGATTGGCACCCAGTCCAGGATGTACCCCGTCTAGTTCCTGCAGTCTCCTTGCAGGGGCTCCGTACAGGTTAAGCGGTATGGACGAGTGAATATTTTAAAAGCTTGTTTGTAATATTATGACAGGAAAATGTAAGAAAACTAAAACAAAGAGAGTCAAGCCCATGAAACCAATGAGAACCTTCACGCCTTTCACCCTGACGTCACTCTCTCCGTCTCACGGAGGCGACTCACTCGGGCCGTAACAGCATTAACGGTTTCACGTTGCACTCAGCTCGCCTGGACAGCGCATGTGTCCACCATTAGTCCGGCTTCAGAGTGCTCGGGAGTAAGATTTCATCATTCACATACTGCAGGAAACACCCGGCATGAGGATTAACACACACGCACACGGACACACACACACACAAACACACACACACACACACACACAGAAATGGAAAGAAACTCAAGAGCGTGGGATGTGATAAAGGACAAAGAGAACATCGAGGCATTAAGCTTTGGAGCAGAAAATTCTGGTGCATCAGAAACTTTGTGCCAGCAGTTTACCCAGAATGCACCTGTCTGGAAAAGCCACACAAACGATACGAGGAAATGAAGCACAACCGGCGGCGCCTTTCAACGAAATGAAAAAGTCATTAGCTGAAATTCTTACACATTTTAAAGCTGCTTCTCCTGATCGCTGTACGAGCATGAATGAGAGAGAGCAGATGAGGAACTCCAGCTCGGTCAGAGGAAACTTCCACGACATAACGACTGTTTAGCTCACGTGAGCTGTCAGAGTTTTACAGACCACAAATAAGGCAGATTTTTGTGTCAAATTAGACAATAATATTTAAAAAATAATATTCGGAGATTTTAGTTATTTGCTGTTTTATCATTTAAAAAATTATAGATTTTGGAAAATTATTCATTTGTTGGAAAATTATCTTTTATAATAATAATAATAATAATAATAATAATAATAATCAATTATTATTAATATTGTTATTTTATTTATTATTATTATTAGTAGTAGTAGTATATTTTAGTTTTAATAATATTTGCTGATTATATTTATTTGCTTTTTATCTTCAATAAAAACACAACAATATTACTAATTATATTTAAAATATTAATATTAAAAATAATAAGTTATTAAGTTTTTGATATGTAGTGTTTTTAATTATTTATTTGGTTATTTTCTTAAAGAAATTAATTAATTAATTAGCACTACTACTACTACTAAAAATAATAATAATAATTTGGTTAGTTTTTCATATTTGGAGATTTTATTTATTTCTTTGGTTATTTTCTTTGTGCTGAGCAATAATTGAATGAAAAGCAGCCAGCAGATACATCGTGAACATTTTTTGCTTTCACATCCCTTAAACCTCATTTAAAACGTCCCCAAGAGAAGGTTACTGTAAATCTGCACCAACAATGTTGTGTTTTCACCAAATTACTCCCATAACAAACCAAACAACCAGCCCTCGCCAAACACCGCCGCCGCCGGGGGAAATGGAGCGGCCCGGTGTATTTGTTCTGTTTGGTTTTTAAACTGTCCACAGTAATCCCGCCTGTTGGCTCGTACATTACAGCCGCTAGTTATCTGTACAGAGCTCGGCCCTATCGACTGCTTTACGGTCGGCCCTTAACCACGACTCATATTTGTCCTGTCTTTACGTATTATTTTCAGAGCAGAGTGTCGATATCGGGTGTAAACTGTTCGAGCACTCGACCAATTTAAGGTGCTCGGAGGCGCAGCGATCGCTCACAGGAAACAGCGCGGCTTCAAACAGCACCACAGAGACTCGCGCGCGGTAATGACTCTTTCCACAGGAAATCGAGAGGAAAAAAGGACGAAAGGAGAACAAACAGAACAACACGGCGTGAAAGGAAAATAGAGCATGCTTGGGTTCTTGTAACTTTTTCCTTCTCGGGCCGTACCCTGGGACACACTCGCTCCTGTTTTCCTTCTTTCTCTAACAACAAAGAGCACACGGCGGACTCGCTTTGGGAATCAGCAGGTTTGTCATCATGAAGGTAAACGTCGTCTAATGAATGGAATCAATGCAGGAAGCAGCAATTCATTTGTGAAACGTGAATCAGTTAATCGATCGAATCAGGCAATTCATTTGGGGAACTGAATCAAAGTGAGTCACTGTGGTCAATCAATTCTTCGATTTATTAATTCAGTGAGTCAGTCAGTATAATAAATCAACTCATTAGCGAAATGTGAATCAGTTAATCGATCGAATCAGGGAATTCATTTGTGGAATTGAATCAGTGAATCAATAATCAAACCAATCAGTTATTTGCAAATGAATCCATTTTTAAAATGCAACTAAAATGACTACAATTTAAAAAATATATATTCATTAAAAATATTCTTGATCAATGAATCATTGAAAACAAATTGAGTTATAAAATGGGCAAAAAAACTAATGAATTCATTTGTAAAATGTAAATCAATGAACAAATAAATGTATTTTTGTGCTTGTATACAGTATATACAGTATACAGTACACTACGGCCCAGAAGTGTGGGATCACAAACTACTTTGTTTTTGTTTAGTCATTTATTTTTCACATTCTACAACAATACTGAGGATTTTAAAACTATGAAATAACAAATACTGATTTAGGTTATTATGTAACAACAACAACATCAACAACAACAACAATAATAGTCAGTTGTTCTTATAAGACATGAAGGTCGGCCGTTCTGGAACAGTTCTTACAGGAACAGTATCGTGTCGAGTGCGTTTGTAAAACCCATCAAGCTCCATGATGAAACTGTCTCTCATGAAGACCTTCCCAGGGAACACAAGACCAGAACTGAGCTCTGCTGCAGAGGAGACGTTCATGTAGAGTCACCAGCCTCAGAAACCACCAATTAAACTCGAGCAGCACCTCAGATTAGAGCCGTTATGAAGCTTTACAGAGCAGAAGGAGCAGATATACATCTCAATATCAACTGTTCAGAGGAGATTAGAAGACATGAAGTTAGAAAGTGATCCCAAACTTTTGAGCCGTAATGTGTGTGTACGGTTTATATAAAACAAACGTACTGATTGTCCAATGTGACTCAATGATTCAGTAAAAGAACAAATGAAGAATGCGAAGTGTGAATCAATAAAACCTAATTTATTTATGGAAATGTGAATCAGTGACTCAGTTGACAAACAATTAATTTACGGTTTGAGAACGAGTGAATTGATTCAAGAACAAATTAGTTACATTTGTGGATCATAAATCCATCACTGAGTCAATATAATGAATTAATTTATGAAATGTGAATCAGGGATTGAGTCATAAAAAAAGATTTTTAATGAAAGGTTAAATGTGAGTTAATGAAAAAAATATTTAACAAAATGTGAAACGGGAAATTAAAAAAAACGACGATTCTTTTGTGGCATGTGAATCACTCTTTGTTCATACAAAGTTGGGAATCGAACCCAGACCCTAGAGGTGGACGGCGACAGCACTAACCCCCACCGCCGCCTTCAAAATGTGAATCAGTGAATTAATAATAATAGAAGATCTGATTCAGTGAATCATGTGAATGAGTCATTGATCCATCAGTGAGTCAACAGGAAAAATTAATTAATTTGTGAAATATGAATCAGTGATTCAGTAAAAGAAGAAATGAAGTGTGAAATGTGAATCGATGAAAACAATTCCATTCGTGAAGTGTGACTCAATGGATGAAAGATTCAAACGTGAATCGGAAAAAGAATAAACTGATTCCGGAAAGGCGGATCAATTAAAACGGATTCATTAAAAAAGATCGAACAATTAAACTGTGAAATCTGAGACGATGAATCGATTAAAGAACAAAAAGTATTAGTTGGTAAACGTGTTGATGTGAAGTTTCAAATATAATATCAGCGTGATGAACCTAATCAATACCGGGCTTGACCGCATTATTGCCGAATCTGATTTATCTAATAAATAAGTGACGACTGTTGTCATTCCTTCCATCGATGAGTGACTGATGGATAAGTAAACGCTCAAGTATAAAGTTTATTTGATCGGATATTAAAGTAGATAAAACACACCCAACCGCACCTCTTCACAAAGGTTTGATTATTTTAATGAATTATTTTGATTGTTTGTAATGTTGCAAAAACTAAAACAGTCCCTTTTTTTTTTCTTTTTTAAACCAGGTAACCACAATGGAGAGCTCGGACTCCGGTCCTTCGTCCTCCAGCGGCTTCCCGGCATCTTAGCCATGCAGAAAAAGAGCAGAGCGAAGAAAAAAAGAAGAAGAAGGGGTAAAAAAAAAAAAAAAAAAGCAGGATAACTCTGCTGACTCCAGGCGAAGGGACACGGCCGAGCAGAATGGGCTTATTAAGCTGACACAGTGGAGAGCACTGAACTGGTCTGCTGGAGAAGGCAGGAACAGTGCAAATAATAAAACGTGTGGTGTGTGTGTGTGTGTGTGTAAGGGAGGGCTGGTTAGAGACAATGGCAAAGGAAAGCTGCGGTGCGAGTGAAAATCAATCCGCTGATACTGTAAATCAGTAAAACAGAGCCATTGTTGTAAGAGCTGCATTAAAAACGCATAAACGCGTGCCAGGGAATGCGATTCCTGCGTCGGCCATTTTAGCCCGGAATAAATATGCATGTTAAGAGAAGAAGAAGAAGAAGAAGAAGAAGTGTGCGATGGGAGTGTGCTGGAGATAGAGTTAATTTATGCGGCCCTCCTTTGAAGCGTAATGAGAAGGGAAGGGGGGGGGAGCGAGAGAGAGAGAGAGAGAGAGAGAGAGAGAGGAAAAGCGCGCTGACCAAGCACAATTCCCCATGCGGTGACGGCTGCTGCAGTGCACTTTCGCAGCACTCAGCTTATGAGAACGCGGCCAGATCCCAAGCCTTTTTACACTCCTCGTCAATATTACAATACGCCGGCCAGCGTGACTGCTGTGCTTTTACAGTGTGAGTGTTCGTGTGTGTGTGCGCGCACGCGTGTGTGTAGAGGCTTCTGAGATAGCAAGGCAGCACGCAAGATAATTACTGGACTGTGCACGAGGCAGAAACGCTGAGTGAGAAACCGCTGGCATTTCCTCAACGTGGCCTTTTTACATACACAGGCACATGATGAATCACCGACCAAGCGGCGCCGAATTATATTAAGTGCTATAGAATACAGGCTTCTGGAAATCAGCATTCTGTAAACGCATCATGTGCGGGTGAGAAATGCAACACCGGGCGCTGTGCTGGTTGAGGAAAATAATCAGCGGTGTGATGGGTATTCCTTTAGCAGAACGACACCAAGTGCTGTCATGGATGAAAAGCATTATTGTTACGCAATCATGTATTGTTTAGTAGCATTGTGCTAGCACCTCAATCGTTAAACGAGTCTAAACGCGGTCCGTCCCTGTCCCCGTCCTGCACGTTCGTGTCTGTGCAGGTGAAATACGCCCTGACGTGTCTTTTAATTGAGGCTCTGACCCCGAATTCCCCGGGGGCGGACCGCCAGGATCCGAGCGTCCCTCTGAGGTCCGCGGCAGACCGCGATCCGTTACTGCGACCGACCCGAGCAGCGAAAAGCCAATAGAGAATACATCAAGTTCTCAATTATTGGATTATCTCAATGCGATATCATTACCGCTGAACGTTCGCTCCGATCATTGATTGCGATTTTCAATTTCGCTTCACGACTAATGCGAGTAGCCCCGCTGAACCATCCTCTGATGAGTTTGGGACCCAGTCGATATATATCCTCGTGGCTCAGCGCGGGTTTTATAGCCGGGGCAAAATATTTTTCATCTGCTCGTCTCATGCTTCTCAATTATTGGAAAGAGCGGCACGCGAGCTCATCTCGCAGGCAAACCCGGGAAAAACCGCGTGGAACTCATTTACCATTCCACATGCAAATATGGTGGAAAATGTGGTGAGACAGAACCTCCCTTAAAACACGTCTCGTGGCAAACGAGACGGGTTTGTGCGATGGGTTTGTTCTCCAAATGCAGGACTATTCGCTTCAACCTAGTGGACATGTACTGTACAAATAAAAATATTGGAAATCACAACATTGAAGATAAACACAGAGGTTCAGGTGCAGGTTCACTTTTCTCCTCTTTGTAGGTCTGAACTCTAATTGATTTAAAAAACACTTTACATAGATAATTAATTCCTTCCTCAGAACTAAATCGACGCCTACGCTAAGATTACATCACACCGCTGCCTCGGGAGAACTTGTTCAATCTTTATCACGACAGCTCCGTCATCGATATTTGTCATTAACACATCATATCGTTTAGTAGCGTTTACATAAAAACAAAAAAAAAATGTAAATATCCGAATACGGCATGTCATCGGGCGCTTCGGATCTAGCAAACCTGCTTCCTCGTGGATGACTCCAGGTGCTAATTGCAGCGGTAAATCATTTATGCCGAAGCAGACGATCTGTGTCAGGGCAGAGGAATCTTCCGGAAAAAAAGGTCTCGCTTTGCAAATGATACGTTATAAATTACCCTCATTTGCGTTAGCAGCCGTGCGTTAATCCGTACCGCGCTCGTGATAGAAAAGAGGACGCGGGTAAAATCAGTGCGAGGCTGGAAATGGTGGAAAGGCTTAAATGTGCTGTTTGATTTCTAAGGCCAAATAAATAGATAAACAGATGCCGGTGTCAAACAGGAAGGCAAAGAAAACTCAAATAGACACTCTTTGCAGCCGCGGTGAACAGAAAAGTGTTTGTGAAGAGTGCTTATTTGAGTTAGTGGACCCTTTATGTTAACTTGAACCAGTCTGGTCGTCCCCTTCTAAACCTTGAAGGATATTTTTTCATACGATTTCGGTTAGTCTTCTACACCACCGCGAGAGCCTGTTCACGTGCAGAACCCGGGAGATTTCTAAAACAGTCTAGATATGGACTTTAAGTGATGCTCCTGATCTGCGTTCGTGTGATTCCTACTTTGATTGTACACATGTAGACTTGTTCACAATTCTAGAGAAATGATTAACATCATTTTTTTTTTGGCTCTCGGACTTTCGGACACCTGGAATGTTGTCCGAGAGATCACTCCTGCTCCTCTGGCTTCCGCGCAGCTGCTGGGATTTTCCGTATATCCCGTATCCGGATGCAGCCAGTGTACGCTTTACTCTGGCACGAAGCCTGAGCCTGTAACTCAAGCACGAGGCTGGCTTCAGGAGGAGTTAAAAACGAGCGCTGTCATAGAGCAACTGCGAGCCTTCGCGATTTATTCGCCCTCCTTCCTCAATTAATTATCCTGTTTTCTTAAGCAGTCATGCTGACCAATGACTCGTGCAGAACTTTTAAAATAATTAGGATGGCACTAGACCATATTCCGCAACTAAGAACCATCCAAAATGCATCACGCTTCTGAGCCCTAATGCTCTTTCGCAGAGGAAGAAGCTCATTTGTCAAAAAAAAAAAAAAAAGCCACAATCAGAGCAGACGACGGTTTGAGCCGAGATCGAGACAGGAGGAAAAGTTTCCAAGCGGAAATGGACGATGCAGTAAAGATGGCATGGATTTGGAGATGTGTATCTAATCAGCGGTTAAAATGTTTAGAGAGGTGTCTCAAGCTGCTAGCCGAGCGATCAGTTACCAGCGAGGAGAGTAATATGCTTTCCCGGAAGCCGCGATTTCACAGCGCTCATTTATTCATTACGTCCGTAGGACGCTCTTAAGTGCATCGAGAGCTTTTTAGGCTAAGCAATGAATCGCGCTGCCAGTCACGCCGCGTCGCGGAGGGCTCCGTAAATCTGCTGCTAGCACCAGCTAGGCTAGGACGTCAGGACTGATTCGGATTCACAGCCGTATTCATGTCACGCTTTCAAACATGACGGCGCCGATGTTTCTGCAACGACTTCCAGCCGTGACTCCGGGATGTAAACACAGCACAGTGTCTGTACAGATCAGGGTGTGTGTGAAGGAAAGAAAGATGGTCAGAAAGAAATAGAAAAATTAAGGAGAAAGATAAGGAAAAGAATAAAAATAGGCATAAGAAGCAAAAAAAGAAAGAGAAAAAGAAAGAAAGAAAGAAAGAAAGAAAGGAAGGAAGAAAGAAAAAGAAAGGAAAAGTAAAACAGGAAAATGATAAAAAATTATTTAAATTAGAAAGAAAGAAAGAAATGAAAAAATTAAGGAAAGAATGAGAATAGCCATAGGAAACAATTAAAGAAAGAAAAATAGGAAGGAAGAGAATGATAGAAAGAGGAAAAAGTAATACAAATATTTAAATTAGAAATAAAGAAAAAAGACAAATAAAAATAGAAGAAAGATAAAAATAGTAAAAATAAAAGAAAGAAAGAAAGAACAAGAAAATAGAAAGTACTATATTATAAAAATACAAAAATTTGTTTGTACATAAAAAGTCTGTGCGCTTTACAGTAGAGTTTTAGACTTTTTTAGATTTGAAATGACAAAAAAATTCAAAAAGCAGTACAAAATGCTCCAACACACACACACACACACACACACACACTGTGCTGAAGCTGATCGCCATAATCGAGAAGAAAAAATGGAGAAAAGTGTCACCCCCCCCCGCACACACACACACATACAGACTCACACACACGTTCATGTTAGAAAGACCAGCTAAGAGAAACCATTGTAAAAGACTCAATTTAGTTTTAAAGGTCAAATATCCAGTCACCGCTGAGGAGACTAATTAAGTGCCCTTCAAAGCCCTGGGAGTCCATATGAATAGATAATAGAACTGATCCGTACCGCGGCCAGGAGAAGAATGAGCGCCGGCTCGTTTGCATGCAGCTGCCTCGGCATTATAAACGTCCTCAGCGGGAACGGGCTTATGTTAAGCAAACAGAAATATCACACCGGTGGCCGTTATCATTTTGCGCCACGTTTCAGTGACAGGCGGGAAAAAACCAAAGAAGTATCTCTTTTAAAGAAGCATCTCTTACAGGACCTACTCGGAGGGGATTCCTCCTAAATGTCCTTCCATATATGGTATTATTCATTATTATGGGATTATTCAGGTGTTCATAAACGGATACTTTTTTACAAAAAAAGAAAAAAAAAAAAAACTTTTCGGTTCGTTCACTGTGGACGTGGAGAACCTCGAACCATCCAAAGAACTGTTTGGAAAGAAACTGGGAACATTTACGAATTAACCACGACCCTTCAGCCAATCACAGACAAAGAAATTGTAGTGATAATAAAAATGCTAATATAAACAAATGAAATCACAATTTTAAAAATTGTGTTAATTTCTGTACGGCGTAATTTAAATAAACAGGGCTGCTGATTTCTGGATTCTGATTGGCCACGAGGTGTTAATTCTTTTCCATTTACAGAATCTTTGACAACGGCGCGGCTTTATGTAAATATGTTAGCATTTCTATAGCAACAGTTCGCTCAGAGGTGCGTGAATGAGGGACGTGCTAACGTACGGAAACAGATTTTTATGTAAGTGGACGTTTCAATGTTTACGTAACAGGAAGCCGTTAAAAAGCAAACATGTTTTGTGTGACGATTCTGGTTGCCATGGCAATTAAAAGTTCTCGCCACGTCCATCTAACGAGACGTCCTTATAAAACAAAAGGTCTTTTTTGTTCGCCACCTTCCGTCTTTGTTCTAAGAGGACTACGGCAGATGGTGCGGACGTTTCCCGTCGTGTCAGTTGGTTGGTTCGGAGGCGCGGCTGCAGCGCGACTGGTGGAGAGGTCGTGGCTGTGGAGCGTCTTTCCCCAGGGCTATAGGGGGCTCAATTAAGGGCAGAACAATGGCCTCGGCTCACTTCAGCCTCTCACTTCAGCGAATCTGCCAGAGCTGCAGCGAGACCTCTTTAATCTCCCCCGCCTGCTCGGGCTGGCATTCGAATCCAACCTACAGAGGGCACGCAGAAGCTTCGGACAGCCGCGGCAACGCTGCAGCATCCCACGCAGGCCCGAACACGCCGCGGGCCACAAGCATTCCAGCTGTTCCAGCTGCCTCGTGATAAAGTGATGGAAAAACTCGGAGAAGAGCATGCGAATGAGTTGAAAATGTTCTCCTGTATAACAGAGACAAAATGTAAAAAAGACAAAGAAAAAATAAAAAGAAAGAAAGAAAGATGAAAAATGAAGGTAGATAACAGAAACAGGACAAAAGAGAAAGAAGGAAAAAATTAAAGAAATAAAGATTAAAAATAGAAAGAAAGAATGAAAAATAAAAGAAAGAAAGAAAGAAAGAAAGAAAGACAAAGAAAAAGAAAAAAATAAATGAAATGATGAATGAAAAAGAAAAAAAAAAGAAAACTAAAAATAGAAAGAAAGAAAGAAAGAAAGAAAGAAAGAAAGATGAAAAATGAAGGTACATAACCGAAAAAGAACAAAAGGGAAAGAAGCAAAAAAATAAAAAAAGAAAGATTAAAAATAGAAAGAACGAATGAAAATAAATAAAAAAATTTATATAAAAAATAAAGTAAAAAAAAAGAATGAAAGAAAGAAAGAGGAAAAATGGAAAGACGGAAAATAGAAAAAAGAATGAAAAATAGAAAAGGAAAAAGATAAAAACAAAGAAAAGAATCAAAGGATAGAAATAAACAAAAAAGAAAAATAGTAAGAAAAAAGAAAGAAAGAAAATAGATAATAGTAAAAGAACAAAAGGGACAGAAGGAAGAAAATAAAAGAAAGAAAATTTGAAAATAAAAACAAAGAATGAAACAAAAAGAAAGAAAAAAGTGTAAAGATCACCAAGTTAGTGATAAATAGATTTAATAAATATTTAACTTGTATTATTAGTATGTCACATTGTGTGTTTCTTGACTTCACTACTACGGCTCTGTCTTGCGGCTCAATTCGCACCTACATGTACGACAAAACATTTCCCAGTGATCCTGGACCCAGATCTTGTTTGATTCACTTCTCACAGTCAAGGCGATTCAAAGTCGAATCACTTTTCCACTTGGGAGAACACACCAGGGTTCCGCAGCATCCAAGGGCCATCGACTTACATAATTCATAGGCATTTTCGTCAGCGTTTATTCCTGCATCGCCATTAAGAGGCCACTCATCTGGATTTCGCCTCTCAGCAGCCAAGGATCAAAGGTCAATCCCTTCACACACACAACATCACGTCTCTCTTGAGGTTCGTCTCTCGTGCCGTTTCCAGATTCTCTACGCGTTAACCCTGATAAACCCTTACTCGATCACGTCTCCATGACAACCAGCCACGCCGCATCCGCCGCCGCGCAGAACACCAGCTCGGCGCTCCTGCGTCCTGAAATTCCATCAGAACTCCTCCGACTGCGGACTTCATTTGCATGTGCGTCTAATTAGAACTCGGGAAAATTGCCTCCGCGTTACGGCTCGCGCGCAGACCGTAATACCGTAATACCAAAACTTAATATCCCGTATTAAAAAAAAAAAAAAAAACCTTCCACCAGCAAAGCACTCCCACTCAGAACCTCCCTTCCCGTCTTTTATTTAATAAGTCAATACACCGTTGCAGAACAGTAGACATTTCTGACACAAATTATGTTCTGGACGGGATGAAGCTCTCCCACACCATTCTTTATTGATTGTACTGGCTCATAAAAAATAAAAAAAATAAGAGAATGGATGGGGGCGAGCGATGGACTGCTGACTGGGACCGTTTCTCCAGGCCGGATAATAAAACCGCTACTTCAGGACTTAGAAGGTTAAGTTCTAATGAGTATTTTGGATTGCATGTGCTCGTTTAATGGTCTCATAAAGGAAAGCTTTGCTTGGGTAATAGAGGCGAGCTCAGAGCCAGACAAAATGCATGTTTTTTGGTTGTTTTTTTTTTTAAGCGCTGTAAAAAGAAAGTGTCTTGGGATGGAGGTTTTTTTTTTTTCTTCTGTTTTTGCACAGACAAACAGACAATCCTGCTGCAAAGATTTTTAGATAAACAGAATCTATAAAATATCTTTACACAGATCAAGGTTTATGCATAAATGCATCAAACTTCAAACCATCTACTTGAAATATCTTAAATACACTTTTTTTTTAATTCCATGTCAATAAAAGATAATCTGGAAGAACATGATGGAAAATAATGGTTTAAGCTCTGGGTGTAGAAAAAACTTTTGGAAACCGCTTTATTGTTATGGTTGGAGAACGCTTATGTTTTTTTGTTTGTTTTTTTTTCCTTGGTTTGGGTAGACGTCTCTGTTGCAAAAAAAGAATATATATATATATATATATATATATATATATATATATATATATATATATATATATATTTAGATTTTTAATTATACACTGTAAAAAATGATTTTGGTGGGTGGTAAATACTACCCTTGCAAATAGTCTACCATTTACCTATTATTTTGGTCATCAAGTTTAATTATATAATAATGAGTAAAATTCACCCACACTACCTAATTATTTATAGTAATAACTGCAACCTAAAAAAACATTGTAATATATACCCCAAAACATTGGATCTGTTGTAAGCATGAGCTATTTGAGGCACATGTTCATTTGTCAAGCTTCTGGGCTGAAGGTAAGATATCTTTGTAATATGCTGTCTATTTATCATATCATGAAAGCAAAGGGTAACATTTATTCTTATCTCTCATAAGGTTTGTGGTCATGTTCGATGAGAAGTTCACATTTGTAGCTTTCTTTAGGCAAACATTTGTCATAACAAGCTAGCTTAGCTAATGTTAATGTACAGGAGAAAAAGTATTTTTCCCCGCATTAGTTAGGTATAAGTACGGAGAAAAAAAAACACGATTTCAAACGTTTTACCGGTAATATAATATTAACTCGTATTTTATGCCTGTAAAGTAATAAAGCACAATCCGTTTTAAGTTACTGAAACATTAGCTAGTAAGATTGCCAACTCTTATACAGTAGCTAGCTACTGGCTGCCTTATCCAAAGTCTAGGCTAACAGATAAAGTTAACGAAAAAGATAGAAATAACTTTAATTACAGAAAGCTAACGTTTAAATATAAGTATTTGTGTTTTTTGCTGGTAAAACAAGAAGTTTGGAGTTAAGCTTTAGCAACAGCATTTAAAATATGCACTTGCCTGATCTTAAAGATGTGTTTAAGAATGTTTGTCACTCAAATAAATGTTATTTTTGTGTTGGAAAAATGATAGACATATTAACTTAATTGTAGATAAATTTTTTACTTCAGCAAGCGTGCATAAATTAAAAATACAATTGTCCAGTATATGATGCTAACAGTGCTGTTGTTGATATTGAGTTTAACATAGTGTTGAAATCTAGAACACTTGTTTTCTAAATTATGTCTTTAATCCATTTCTTCATTAAAATGAAAAGGTTTGATACAAACTACTTAAAATTAGGACAGTCACACAACATTTTCCTTTTGTAACATGAATATAACTGACTTTAAGATGTGCTTTTATGAGCTATGATTAGGTCAATGCCATATATGTGTTAAAAATAAAGAATTGTTATAATCCTATGTTCAATGACAATTTGAAATGTTTATAAAAGTGTGCATATGTCTGTCTGTAGGATTTGGATTTTCCTGTCTGTATGAATTGGACTCATTTGTCTGCATAGGGTGCATTTGTCTGCCTTTGACTGTTTAGGTAAACTCAGCTAAACTCCACAATGAATGGAATAGAGTGCTTCCTTGCTTCATGTTGGGGACAGTTACACAAGTACGGTTATTCAGTGTTATTCTCTTATTCTGGTATTTTTATAAAAGATAGTTTTGTACCTCGTTTCTTTGTTATTTGATTGTTTAATAAAAAAAAATATATATATAATCATAATCTACTGTGTCGGGTGAACTTTTTAAATAAAGTTAAACTTTTCTGATTAAATTATGGCTAGTTAGTCATAAACTACCTATAGAATCTACCCAAAAAATGTGAGGTAACAATTTGCATTTAATTTGTTTGGGTACATTTCACCCCATATTTTTCGTAAAAAGTACCAAAATAAATTAGCTATAACATGCTAATTTAAAATAGGTAAAGCCTACTCATTGCATAAACATAATGTTATTTAATTTTAGTAAGTAATTCATCATGTGATGCAATGGGTAGGCTTTACCTAATTTTAATTTTCATGTTATAGCTAATTTATTTTGGTACTTTTTACGAAAAATATGGGGTGAAATGTACCCAAACAAATTAAATGCAAATTGTTACCTCACATTTTTTGGGTAGATTCTATAGGTAGTTTTTTACAGTGTACTGTATATCATGTCCTCCTTTTGGCTGCAGTGTTCACGTACTATTATATTACTATTATTATTTCCATTTGAAAAATGACCTTATGGTGGGTATTGCCTGCTTGCTTTTATTTATCCTTTTCCCAAAAAAATTGTCTTGTTAAAAAAAATTCGAAAATGATATTTGCATTATTACACTGGATGTACAACCTCTTTTACACTGCAGTAATATAAACCTTTTTCTTTAAACACTTTTTAAAAAAATTTAAATTGACATAGCACTTACAGTAAAGGTGCAATGTTTTTTTATGTTTTTTTTTCTTTCAAATACAAAATAACCAGGAAAATATGCAAATTTTGCCCTTCACACCCTCATGCCCTTCACACAGTTACCTACATCATTTCTAGCACTGGGCTGAACCCCATTTTGCCTAAATTCTTCATGATGTACATTCTACAACACTCCTTAGAGATTTCGGTCCGTATTGACCTGAGAGCGTCACGCTGGATATTTATCAGCCGCACATCTACACAATGCGACTTTTCCATTTCACCACGTCCCAAAGGTGATCTATTGATTGAGATCTGGTGGCTGTGTGAGTACAGTGACCTCACTGCCATGTTCAGGCAACCCGTCTGAGATTGTTTTAGCTTTGTGACATGCCGCATTATCCTATGCGCATAAAGGGATAGAAACGATCAGCAACAATACTCAGATAGGCTGGGGCATGTAAACCATCATGCACAACTGGTCATAAGTGTGCCAAGAACATCTTCTAGCCACCATTACACCACCACCAACACCAGCCTGAACTACTGATTCAAGGCAGGATGGATCCATGCCATCGAGACTCATTAAACCAGGCAAAGTTTTTTCCAGTCTTCTATTGTCTAAGCCCATGTGACCTGTAGCCTCAGTTTCCTGTTCCTAGCTGACAGGAGCAGCACCCGGTGTGGAGCGGTGTGGTCTTCTGCTGCTGTATCCCATCTGCTTCAAGGTGCAGAAATGCTCTTTAGCAGACCACAGTTGAAACGAGATACTGTTTGAGTTACTGTTGCCTTACCAGTCTGGCCGTTCTCCTCTGACCTCCTGCATCAACAAGAGGTTTTTACCCAGAGAACTGCACTCACCGGATATACACCATTCCCTGTGAGGTGGTTGTGTGTAAAAATCTCAGGAGATCAGCAGTTTTGGAAATACTCAAGCCAGCACGTCTGGCACCAACAACCATGCTGCGCTTAAAGTCACTTAAATCAGCTTTCTTCCTCATTCTGATGCTCGATTTGAACTTCAGGATGCCTACATGCCTGATTGAATCGAGTTGCCGCTGTGTGATTGGCTGATTAGATACTGTAGCTGCATTAACAAGCAACTGAACAAGTGTACAACTTTTAGACTGTAGCAATAAAATCTTTTGAAGAACCTAAAACCTCAGAAGAAAATGATCATTTATCATTGCACTTAAAGGCATGTGTGTATATACAGTATATAGTATATATATATATATATATATATATATATATATATATATATATATATATATATATATATATAGTATGCATTTTATTTTACAAATAACATGGAAAAGATGTACATCATGGTGGAGAAAGCACTGGAGACTCCTCTATGCTAAATAAAAGTATCTTTACACAATTAACGAATAGCCATGTGACTGTCCAGTAAAGGTCTTGTTTCTATATAACCATTTTTTTATTATAATTATTTATTGTCACTTGAAGAAACTTTGCAAACTTGTTTATTTTTTTTTTCTAGGAAGAAGGAGAAGGCCTAAAAAGCATTTTATACTAATGAATCGTGCTGAAAGTGAGGCAACGGGATTTAAAGACAGACCCGAGAGCTGAGGAGAAAACGAATGCAGCTTGTGAAGTAGAGGCTTGAGACCTCATTATAAGAAACAATGCAGTTGCTCAGGCCGGCACTTAGCTGTGCATCCGCTATAGGCTTTGTCAGTTTAAGACAGCATGAAGGCTCGGAGGAAAGCTGTTATATAAGTGTGTAGCGCACGCACCATTCAGCCCTCCTACACCGTTAATGGTTGGAATCAGTGGGTTGTGACACGCCGTCTATGCCTCGCTCGGCGCAACCTCACAATCAACTTGTCATAATATTTAGTAGGAAAATGACGAATGACCCATCTACCCTCATATCCTCGTTTGTTGCCTCGGAGTACACAGAATTAAAGCGCAATAACGTCGGGTTCAGACTGCAGGAAAAGTGGAAGGGAAAGGAAAAAAAAAAAAAAAAAGAAAAGCGCCGGAAGCGGATTTTCGCTCCTTTTCCTGCTCATCTGCGGGCTCAGACGTGACATCAGCGTGAGATCGCTTGAATATTGAGCTGTTTAGGAAATGAGCTTGTTGGCTGTGTAGAGCTCGTAAGGAAAATCAGATTTCTGCAAACACGAGAGAGAGAGGGAGAGATATACGGCGCTGGAATTCAGGAGAACAAGCAAATTAAATATTACTGAAGCATCGGCGTCAAAACATGTGACTCGGGATCCAGAGCCATACATTTGTGCAGATTAAATTGTTTTTATGGTAAGACACTTGGAGCCATCATGTCATTATAGGAAAATAACTAACAACAGTGTGGTGTGCAGAAGAGGGTTTACCACCGATAACAGCATGCTATACTGTACTAAACCACCACCACATCTACTGTATTTATAGTTACATATACTGTATATACCGGTCACTCTCTTCACAAGTGTCTCTTTTAGCCCTTTATAAAGTTTCTTTGACAAAACAAACCACAAAAAACCCTCCTTATTCCTGAAGACGTCAGAAGACGTTTCCAGAAGTTACAGCCTTACCTCTGACTGAGACAAAGTGCTGACACTGGAGACTCCTTCCACTCCTAAATGCCCCGCGAATGAGCTATCAATATAGAATGCTGTGCAAAGAAATCTGCTAGCACTTCGTCCAAGGTACAGTAGGGATCTACTGCAACTAGATTACACCTTGTTTTAATTTCCTGCAAACTCCGCCCCATACTGTATGTATAGAATTTCTGCATTACATTTTCATATACAGTACGTGCATTAATAAATTATTTACAATATAAAATATTTTTTACCCTAAAAAAGTAAAGTTTTAGGACATGAGAAGAAACTTAAGAGGAGAAAAAATAAATATATTCTATAACCAAAGTTCACACTGGACTCGGTTTTCCCTACAGTAAACAAATCTCAAACTGCTCTACAGTACAATCGAGCTCTGTGCTTTTATTTATTTATTTTTTTAAAGTACAGTGAATCATTACAGTGGATAAAACTCACACGGTTAAGAGCTCATTATTCGCCTTGTGAATCTGAAAGACAGCTGGGGAAATATAGACTAAGGAGCACTGCGGAGACGTTCGACATAAAGGAAAACAAAAGAAGGCATAAATTGGGAGAAGAGTGCAAAACAAAACAACGCTTAGTGTTAGGGAGTCCCAGCGGATGCTGTTGGTTCAATTATCAGAAAGTGGGAAGCCGTTTCAAACCGTCGTGACGATGCTGAGGGAAAGGTCACACCTCGAAACTCTCAGCAAGAAGGAGAAATAGACTTATGGGAGAAGTCAAAGAGAGGTCAGCGATCACTGCGAGGTGGCTACCGAGGTCACGAGTTCAAAGCAGAGGAAAGGTTAGCGCGAGGACTATATCGAGATCTCTGTCTGGTAGGGTAGGAGGCCACAGAACGAGCCATTACTGAAATAGAAAGCAGTGGAGGCAAGCCTAGAAGGAGAATGCACAACTCTAAAAGCTCTAAAGAAATTAGAATACAAGAAAATAGTTAAATGGCTTGTTATGATTCGTCCTCAGGTTGATAAATTAGAACTCTCTTGAAGGGACCCTATTATACAAAAGTCACTATTTGGGGTCTTCACTGTGCATGTTAAAAAACATGACCCCCCCAATATGACCTCACATAAGTGGCACATTGCATGTTGCACCTCCAGTGTGTTCTTCCCGCGTTTGGTGAGTTCCCTCTGGGTACTTGAGTTTCCTCCTGCTGTCCTACTGCCATTTTAAAAATGCCTGTAGTGTGTGAGTGAGTGTGTCTCATCCAGGGTGTACTCTGCTTCATGCCCAGAATCTCCCTGGATAGGCTCCAAGCCTCTTACTGTCCTGAGCAGGATAAGCATGAGTGAAAGAGAGAGAGTGAGTGACCTCATCTCGGAAGATCCCTCCCCTGGATTGTCACTCAGGTCTCCTGTTCTCTTAAGGAGCGTGGCTCAAAAGTAGCTTACTAAAATGACACGCTTGGAGGAGGAGTAAAACAGGTGGAGTGTGAGGTATTAAAAAAATCTTGCTTTATCTGGGGGATATTTCGGGTGAACCATTAACACATGCTCTTTGAAAGAGCTCCATGGCCTATGTTGACTTGTTAAAGGAATAGTAAAATATGGAACCTTTAACTGGAAAAGCTTAACCGAGATTGTTTGAACTCAATGCAGAGCTTCACCTAACATTAAGAAGCTTGTTATGAAAATATGTTGAAAGTTGGCTTTATCACATATGGCTGTTATACTGACAATTTGTGCTGTGTACACATATACAGTACTGCTTGTCTCCATCAGTGAGAAGAGCAGCCTAGGAACCTCCTCCTGCTGAGATATGTCAACGCCGGTATGAAGAATGTAGGCGAAAATTTTTGAGAGGTGACTGCAGAGACAGCACATTGTCTTCCGAAGACCGGCGGATGGACGATCGATATTCCAGCACAACTTTCCTGTGATTAATTTTTAATGGCCGGGAGAACGGCTCCTTTCTAAAATGTAAATGGCTTTAATGTTAAATGGAAAAAAGGATGACACCTTGATCAATCACTCCTACACCGCCTCTCTGCCAGTGGCATCAACCGAAGCCTTGCCAATGACATCTTTCTCTCCGTGCTTCCTCCAGAGAGCCTCAAAGCTCCCGCACACCTCCTCCACCTTCACTTCCTCTGAGACACCAAAAAATCTATTGCTCTCCCTCTCTCTCTTTCTTTGTTTTTTTTTCTCCCTTTCTCTTGACTCTGTGGTTTGGCGGAATAGTCACAAAATATCATACATCATTTCAACACCTACAATCCTCTGTAACACTGTGTATGCCCAATGGTTTATTTATAGCTTTACCAAATGTCCTCATTGTTTAGCCTCATTAACCTTGTGACCCCAAACAAGATGCACTTATGTTACAACATGTAACATAACACCTGGACAAACCCAGGAACCCAACAAACACTTCTCATTTTCTAACAGTTCTCCATTTTCAACACCCTCCTCCACTCTCCACCACCCACATCCATTGTTCCGTAGGAGGCCTTGCCCACTCCTCCTACATTTCTCACCACTCTGGCTCCTCATTAAAGCCAACATTTAAGAGCTCCTCCTTCCAGGCTAACCCACTCTCTGACCCCTGGACCCATGTCATCAACAGATAATCAACTTAAGGCAAGGCACTGGGCTAATCTATAGCTTAAGATGCTAAGCATCAACAATCAAATAAAGAACTATATGCCAAGATTCCTTTTCCAGTTTCTGGTCAAATACTTAAACAAGCTCTTTTTAATTAAAGATTCTGCATTTCTCTAGAACACTTCATTAGATTTCTTAAAAGTTCCTAACTTAGGTCCTGGAGAATGCTGCTTCCTTAGTTGAATCTTATGTGTTGGAGTAGGACATGTGGCTCTCCATGGCCACGATTGGGAGGCTCTAAACAGAATGACTGACTGGTATCAAGAGTAGCCACTTAGGTCTTGGGTCAATTTCATACTTGAGGCCTGGGATATTTTGGCCTGAGAGTTCAGTAAAATTGCTGAAATGTGAAAGCTATTTTTGTGCCTTATTCAGGGTCCTCTTATAAACACTGATCTGGAGCTTGTTTTACTTAAACCAAGATGCATCAGGTGTGGAAGCAATTAACTCTCCGCACTACTTGCAGAATACTGTGATTGGACTGTCACACTGTCACACTCTTTTAAATTTCCTCATGGGAAAAGTGTTGATATGTTCAGAACCAGGGTGCAAAGTCAACAATTCTGGCCAAGAGTTAAAAAGACGGACAGGGGGTTCTCCAGTACTAGAGTTGGTTAGCTGTGGTTTAGACCAGTGGTTCCTGGCTCCTCCACAACCACCGATGGGAACCACTGCTATAGACAGAATAACTTGCTGGATCCCAACCAGACCCTCAAAAATGGCCTCCCCAACATGTCCAGACCAATGGGGTCTAAACCATGGTCAGTTCTTGTGAGGATGAAATTATATTCAGGTTCTAATACGGTTACTAAAATAATCTTCTGAGCAGTCTTACACGCTTGGTATCGCAAACATGGTGCCCAGATGCTTCAAGTCCTACCTCTTTAAATGGTCCTACAGTGGATAACTACTGGCATAACTTAAGGATCTGTGCTGGGCATCAAATCTCATAGATAACTGTACAACTGCTATGAGGAAGACAGGATATAACTATCACTCAGCAAGGATTACAGTATGCCTCCCAGGCACTTCTACAAGCATGGGAAGCCCCTACCTTATTATTTAAGTGCATGCCATTACGGCAAGTAATTGCTGGGATACCTCAAGGATTTGTGCTTGGCCCAGTCTTTTGGACAGTACAGCTTACTTATAGCTTCCTGTATAATACTTACGCTGTTGATCCATTAACAATAGCTCTGCCTCTGTCTCAGCACATATCTCGGCATGCCTCACAGGCATTTCAACCTGCATGACAACCTCCTACCACATTATTAAGGTATATAGTCCTACAGCGGGTAATTGCTTGTGCACCTCAAGAGTCCTTGCTTGGCCCTTCTCGTTGCACACCATCTGGGCATCCAATCTTACAGCTTCCTGTAGCATTGATATGCTGAAAATACTTTTTAACGATAGCTCCAACCATCTGTCTCTAAACGTACCTCAGCAATCATGTTTCATGGTCATTTCATCATGGATTTAACTCCCACCTCCAGCTGATCTTATTTTAATCTTCACATCCAAATAACATTCATTTCAACTTGGCCTTGCTGGTGTAGTCTTTACAACATCCAAGCATGAGTTGGAAAAATGCAACATGCATTCAGTTAGTGTCTGTAAATCGTAAAGTGAGTTTTAGATGCAAGACAGAGGTTACATGTACATCATCAGATACAGAGCTAGCATATTTAAAGTTCATCATTACGTTTTTTTTTTTATCAGCTGTGACTAACAGTTTGTTGTTCTCAGACCACAAAAATGAAAAAAAGGTGACACCGATAAATATTCTTGTTTCATGTTCACTGCGGAGATTTCTAATTTAAGTTTTACATCATAGATATTGAAATATTTGCATATAAGCAATATTTTAAGCTGCAATAACAGTATTTTATAGCTGAGGAAAAACACTGAATGTCTTTTCTCGACCTGTATCATTTGCATTTACAGAGTGTCTGACGCGTTATTTTTGTAAGCGAGATCCTATTTGCGTATCACGTGACACACCGAACGCCCCAATCTATCACACTCCGGTTCCGCCTCTCAGCCTACTCCCCGCCCTGTTAGGCAGCCATTTTCCCTTGCATCCGCTCGACATGATGTATCTGCTGTCTCTGCTTGCTTAATGAAAAAAGAGCTACCTGTCTTTTGGAACGCACGCTGCTGGGCGTAATTAGATCACAACTCCGCTGCAGTTTAGCAGCTTTGCTCTAAATCCCGCCCTGTTTTTTTCTAGACATGAGGAACAAGTGCCTCGTTTTATTTCGTCCATTAGGGCTATTTATTTGGAGAAAGAAACACTCTTCAAAGCCTTAGAAGTGGAAAGATGAGAAGGGGGAAAAAAGCAGGTTATCCCATTTTCTCTGACAGAACGCGTGTTAATACAAATCTAAATAAAGCAACAGCGGAGGGAGATCTAATGGGTTTCAGAGGGATATTGTGTTTTTTCTGAGCACAGAGCAAGGCGAGGCCCCAGAGAGGAACAGGTAAGGATGGTCCGAGACAGAGACAGATGGATGGCGCAAATGAGACCGAAGATGCAGATCCGAGTCCGTCGATGCAGGGGCTGGAGAATCTGCATGCGTGCAGGCCGCTTTGAGCGCGCTGCATTGTGGGGGAACCACGTGAGGGATTACTGTGTGCCGGATTCATCAATTTGCACAGAGGCAAAAAAAAAAAAAAAGAAAAAGACAGACTAATACATTACGGTGTCAGACATCAAAGATGCTCTGCATAATATCATGAGAAAGGATAAGATGGATGATTATCCATGAAGTGAAAAAAAAAGATTCATAATTACGCCACCTGAGTGTAACTGTTTTACATTTTCTGAAATTATACACAGTATTATGTGCTGTTTCATGATTGCGGTGCGACTTAGCTGTACGTCTTAAAAGCTTTTTTAAAAACCTAAGAAAACATGTAAAACACTCTTAATATTAATGCTTGATTTTGCTCTTAAATGGGCACGAGGTTAAGCTTTGTTGGAGCATAAAGTACCATGGAGTTAGCAAACACGGAAGGCGCAGTTAACTAGCATGCCAATTGCATGAGTTGATATCGTGCTAGCTTGTTATTTAGCATGACAGTTATTTATACCAGCAACACCAGTCATTAAAAGCTCTTTAGTTCTTACCTGGTTTTGATGGTGTAGCAAAAAAAAATATGCTATTCATGCTAAAGCTATTATTTATGTGTATATGTTTTGCCCCGATTTCAAAATAAAAGTTTTTTTTTTTGAGTGTTTTAAAATGTTTTTTTAATGCACTTATAAAGTGAGTAATTTAATGCATTGTGCAGTAATAAAAATACATCACTTACGTCAAAAAATACGTCACTTTTTTGTTAGGAATAATCTTAGTCACTGGCAAAGGAACACACGTCTATTCTCTCATTCAACAGCCTTTGATTTTACTTTTTGCAAATAGCGTTAAAGTGCTAAACACTTCAGATTGCGTTCGATGCAGCGCGGTCCAGGCAAATTTCACTTCTCTAAAGTCCTGGAATAAAATCAATAAACTTTTCCAACGCAATATAACAAAATCAGATTACTAAGATTTCAATATCCATCTGAAGATCATTAAAAAAACATGTAAAGGGTCTGCTACAAAAAGAGAAAGAGAGACAGAAAAAAAAATTAGCATTCAGTAAAAGATCCAGATTCCATTTGTATCTGTTCAGATGCATCATTCATCATGCGGGGGCTACGAAGAAAAAAAAAGGGCTTCATGCTTAAGTCTGCACTTCTCCTGCTACAATCTTATTATGCCAAATAAATTCATAAAACACTAAGGCAATATTATTAATCTCATGGAACCATGTTGCCGACTTTTTGAGGGGATATTTCCGCTTCGCTACCGGGCGTCATGCAGTATTAATGAGGCCGTGTATGTAATAGTCACCACATTAGTGCATTCAGTGCAGAAAATTACAAGAATACATTTGTATAAGTAGCTTCTGTTCTTTAAAGAAGACTCGCCTCTGAGTCGGTTCTGGCTTTGTAGAGGAGGAAACCAGGGAAATCAAGCGAAATCAAGCGAGTTCCACCCATGCGGGTACGCTGAATATATTACATCAGAGAAGATGTTACATGAGGAGGTGTGTTTCATTTTATTTTATTATGCCTAACATTAAAGGTTTGGACGATTCGTCGGTTACCCAACAGGAGCCTGGAAACTCTAATTTTCCCATTTGTTCCCATTTAATTCACTTCATCATGACTATACAGAAACAGTTGTTAAATAAGTGTTTTTGTTTTCTTTTAAACTACAGTACTTCTATTTAATAATTGATTACTTATTCTAAATACTAATTCTTTGATATAATTTTTGCAACATTAGCTGGCTAAACACAGCAGGAGTTTTTGGCTAAGTACCTTCATTAGGCTAATGTTATCTAACTAGGCTAATAATTGAACTATCGGATTGTGAAGTTTGTAAGCACACATTAACATTTACGTCTCAAGCCATACAGTATGGTGCTAAATTTCTATCTAAATATGCAATTGTTATCTTACTTGTAGATACTCTATATTGCCAAAAGTATTCACTCCCCCATGCAGATCATTGAATTCAGGTGTTCCAGTTACTTCCATGGTTACAGGTGTATAAAATCAAGCACCTAGCCATGCAGACCGCTTCTGCACACATTGGTGAAAGACTGGGTCACTCTCAGGAGCTGAGTGGATTCCAGCATGGTACCATAATAGGACGCCACCTGTGTAATAATTCCAGTCGTGAAATTTTCTTACTACCAAATATACCTTAGTCAACTGTTAGTGGAAGTGATCGGGAACGCTAGCACCTCAGACACAAGGGGTTAGGCCACTGAAATGACACAGAGGTCACCAACTTTCTTCATAGTCAATAGATACAGACCTCCAAACAGTGCCTGACATCACCAAGTGCAATGCAAAGCATCAGGTGCAGTGGTGTAAAGCACACTGTTCAATAGATTCTAAGCAATGCTTTGCGTATGCGCGCCCAGTAGTAAATGAATGAATCACTCTCTGAGACTACTCGTTCTTATGAGTTGCGTAAAGACTTGTTCAAAGAGAGCGAATTGTTCATGAACGACCCATCACTGCAGGCGAGTTCTTAAGGCGAAATTCCGTATTACGAGACGCATTTTTCCATAGGAAATAATGTAAAAGCAGTTAATCCGTTCCAGCCACCCAGACTTATTACCAATATTACCAATTTCCATCACTATATATTTATATTTTTGCATAAAAAAACAATCAAAACATTTGGAAATTTGAAAAGACATGAAGTCAAATATGAAATAAATAGACATCAAACCTCACTAAACCTTAATTTATGATTCATTTTGGCACCGGCTGCTTCAAAAACCAAACTAAAAGTGGGTCCCTTTTCTTCTTGATAACATTCTTGGGACCTGTGGCACTGAACAGCTCCCGGACGTATGCAAACTTAACGTGGCTCAGCTTGATTCACTCGCTGAGGCAAATGTCTTGAAAAATTTCAGTTCTTAAGGCGGACATGTCGGGGCGTGCGCATGACGAGGCCCACTGTACACAGCATGAAGACAAAAAACAAAAATATCCCCATTAAAAAAAAAAAAAGTTAAGCCTCTTGCTGGCTTCAACTCCCTCTGACCGTTTTTTTTTTTTCCTCCTTGTGGGCCAATATTGTCTCCCTCAATATCATCTGTCTTATATTTCACCAAGGCTGAACGCTGCTGTTTCTGCCCTTGTCCGCTGTTATTGCCAATACCTTAGGTGGGCTTAATCTGTACAGGAGATGGACACGTTGTGGATTGTTTCCGCTGCACGTGGGAGGGATGAAGTCTCTGCCCGGGTAAGAGCTGGCATCTAATCAATGTTGTATCTCACAGCGGCCATGCTCTAAAGGTTTCTGTATAACTGGTAAATTAATAAATATTTGATAATCCCGCTCAGCCGGGACTGCGCAAGCTGGACAGCGGGGAGACGACGGGCTGAGGTCCACACGGTGACGAGACGCGGTGGGGAAGGGGGAAGAAAAGCGAGGTCTCTTCCAAGTTCAGGATTTAAAACAGAGACGTTAAGCAGCGCACGGTTTCTGTATGACTGCTTTCAGCTAGCGACATCGCAGGTTACAAGAAGGTCAGATTCCGCTAGACTGAAAACTAACGCTAAATCAGGCGTGACACAAATTAATAGGAGTGTTTTATTTTTAAAGGAAAAATGATATTTGGCTTGTTGCTGAGTGTGTGAACCATAACGGTTTAACATAATCCTTCACAACAGAATATTTACACATTAAAATGACACATTTTAGTGGTTATATAACTAATAAAAGCCTCCGTGTCACGTCCCAATAGGAAATGAATCAACTGTGATGAAGCAGAGTCACTCTTACCACCCGGAAGTGTCTTATTATTACGTTATTCTTTTATGATTCTTTTTTTATATGTGATTTATTAAAATTTATTTATATTAACATGTGACTGTTTTTCAATTTTTTTTTTTTTATATTTCAGACGTGTCCAATGATTTATTTATCCTTTATTTATTTTATATATGATTCTTCACTGATTTGTTGTCCTTTTACCTGTGATTGTCCCATGATGTACTAATTCTACAAGTGATTCCTTTATGAGTAATTTTTTAGACATGATTCTTCCACACTTTGTTAATTTTTTTTCGAATAAATTTTCACATGACTCACAATTTGTTTTACTCATTAATAACTGTGTTTAAGTCACATTCATTTATCATTTGTGATTATTTTATTTTTATGTGACTCTATGTCTCATGATTCATTTATTTCACTTATGATTCGTTTACAATAAATTTATTTTCAATTGATCGTCCCATGATTCGTGGATTTTACCTACGATTCTTTTACAATTCATTTATTTTTACACAAGTCTTTCTTGATTTGTTTATTAACATGTGATTCTTTCATGATTCGTGTTTTGAGCAGATATTTTTTATTTTTTTGCATTTCATTTAGTGTACAGTACATTAACATACATTCAGGATCATAAAAGCATATCTGCGGTATGAGAACCTTTAACAGTTTAACATTAAATCCTCCAGCAAAGTATTTATTTTATCTAGTTAATTTTCCTTATATGAGGCTTTCTAATGATTTTTATTTCATTTAACACTAGTGTAAGTACTGTACGTGTCGATGACGTGATGTAAGTACGTGATGGAAAAGGGTTTGTAGAAATAGTAAAAAAGATTAAAGCTAACAATAATCTGCTGATCTTTAATATAATCAGTGATATTATTATTTTTTCAGGTTGAAGTCTTTCTGAACACCAGAACTCTCTGTCTGACTTATCAATACTCACTCACTCACCAGCTATACCGCTTTATCCTGTATACGGGTTCGCGGGGGGCCTCGAGCCTATCCTAGGAGACTTAGGGCACAAGGTGGGGACAGGGTGCAAAATTGATCGCAGGGCACACACATACATACACTATGGACAATTTGTAAATGCCAATCAGACTAACCTGCATGTCTTTGGACTTTTGGGAGGAAACCCACCAAGCAGGGGGAGAACACACACTCTGTGTGTGCAGACGCGAGATGGGAATCGAACCTGAACGATACACATCCTGTTCAGTAATCGGAGAGTGAATTACAGATGAAAAATGGACAAAGTAGATCAGATAAAGATGAAGTTTGGTCTTAAAATTCACTTATACCACTTCAGCGCTGTTATTTCAGCCAAAGTGAAAATATGAACTAATCCCAGTAAAAATATTCACTTTATCTTTTCTAATTAATATCTATTGGTGCAGGTGTCTGTTTACATTGAGACAGTAGCGCATTAGTAGATTAATTTAAAGTAGATTATTAAATCCGGCGCAAAACTGTTCATTATATCACTTTTACTTATGCTACAGGGTAAACTTCAGGCAGAGATCTAAGGACTGCAGGAGATTCAGTAAATTCTGTCCAGACAGTTTTGCGTGATGCTGAGACAAAATCTGGAAGGACAGACAGACAGAAATTTCCTGAGACCGTCTCTGATCCTCCAATGTACAGTATGAAACTTATATAAGATATATTGAGATATAATATAATTGAGATATAATTAAAAGACTATAATAATAATAATAATTAAAGTTCTGACCAAACTCAGACAAAACCATTTCCTTTATTTATATAGATGTGATTCTTTTCTTTTCACAGGTGACTCTGATATTTAGTTTTTCATGTGTGATTCTTCTTTCACATATGATTCCTTCAAGATTTGTTTATTTTGATCCGTTATTGTTTCATGGTTCATATTTTTAAGGAACTAGAAGAAGATTTTGCTGGTTGTGGCTTTTGGAACATCTACTGGTACAACATGAACACCTACAGCCGAGTATTTATGTATTAAAAGTCGACTCTAATCACTGTTACCCAAGTGATTTTATTATTGAATATTTAATACTGTTAAAACAAGCTAGGTCCTTGTATCATTTATGGTATAACAGATATAAAGAGCGCTTCTTTACCAGCCTCTGTATTTGTCTCTAAGACAAAAGAGCAGGTTGTTTGTCACTGGAGACTCCTTCCATAAATGTACGACAAACTCCTTGTTCTAAAAAATGTCAACACCTTTATAGTTGGCTTTTAAAGAAATCTTCTAATGTAAAGCCGTTTAAGTGCCTGTTACCATAGAAACAAAGATCAACCAGGCGTGACGGCACGCGGATATCGGTGAACACTGTAATCATCACGGCGTGCTCGGACGCCTCGATCAAGCTCACGAGGAACCGGTCGTGGCCTGTTCTCATCACACGCTTTCTCCTTGTCGACTACATGTCCTTTCTTCCATTTGCAAATGCACCTGGCGTGTGAGGTGACTTTCAAAGACTTTCCAAGCTCACGTCTCGACTGCTCAGCGCCTCCCGCGGCCCGGGAACAGACCGAGAGGAATAAACAAAAAGTTCAGCAAATACTCCACAAGCACAAAAGGCCAGATTGGACAGCGCAACAACATCGAGGCACAGGAATGACAGCCAATCAGAAAACACAGTGCGGGTCAATGAACGTGGAGATCGAGACCGGTGCGGATATTGGCCTCTGGGTGTGACTTTGGCTCGGGAATGTCCCCGGCTCTCCGGAGAAGTAATTGAAACTAGCAATCCGGCGGAGCAACATCCATTATGTAAAGAGAGGCGGAGAGAGGCGCTCTCGCCAGGACATTACGGAGAGGTGTCTATCCAGGATGGAGGAAAAAAAAAAACCAAAACCTCTGACAATGACGGAGTGCCAACATGAGATCGTGTGGCAGCTCTGACAGTTCAGCTCGCTGCTCTGCACCAGCGTGCTATGTAAATTCTCCCCAAAAAAGTGTCGGTGTAACCGCCAGTGTAAGTGTGAGAATGGTGGAGCTGGCTCCTTTTATTCACTGTTTATTATTATTATTTTTGGGGGGGTGCATGTGATGATGTTGGAATTAAGACCTCGTGTGGAAATACCATGTCATAACAGTTTAACATTATGTCTATCTTTTGCGATTTCACCCCCCCCCCCCCCAATTTTAACCAATTACAAATTATTCTATTACAATTTATTTTATAATCTTACACTTTTAACACTTCCTTTCTGTCCCACAAGTCATTCTTTTACTATTTATTATTATTCTTTTAACCATTTAATTCATTTTATTTTGTGGTTCTTTTATCTCATGTGATTCTTCCACATTACATTTTATCACCTATAATTTTTTTCATGATGATACAATGACAATTTAAAAATTTGATATTTGATATAGTCATTTTTAGACTAATACATTTTATTCTTATTTATATACATTTTTTTCCCACAATACATGTGTGGTATCATTGCATTATTTTTGTCTTTTTTGTATTTATTCATTTTCACATGTGATTTTTTTTTTTAATGGTTAATTTTTTTCTTAGGATTTGTTTCTTTTTACAATTCATTTGTTTTTGTGATTACTTTAAAATGCATCCTTTATGATTTACTTTTTTAAAAATGTGCTTCTTAAAAGATTGATTTATCTTTCCTAGATTTGCTTTTGATTCTTTTACATCCACATTTGATTCTTTCAAGATTTATTTGCTTTCATATGTAATTCTTGTAAAATGTTTTTATTTTCTTGTTTGATTCCTTCATTTACTTAATCATGTGATTTTTTCATAAATTATTTATTTTCGGATTTGATTTTGATTATGATTCATTTACTTTCACATGTGATTCTTTTATGCTTAATATATTTTTGTGATTTTTTTTTTTTATTGGTGCAATTCCTTCTCACAATTTATTTCTTTTGAACTGATATTTCCACAATTAAATGTTTTTATATCTGACAGTTTTCAAATGATATTTTTTTCTTTACTTTTTTTTAACAATCCATTTATTTTTCTATGATAATTATTCAAGTGTATTGTCTTTATTTATTTATTTATTTCCTACACATGTAGTTTTTTTTAATCACAGTTCATTTTTATTTTATTTTAACAATTATTTTTCTGTCATTTCCCAAAAACATGTGGCTCTCTTAAAAAAAAAAAGATCAAAAACAGGTTGTGATGAAAGTGATGGAAAGGTATGCAATAATAATAATAATAATAAAAATACAAAAAACTATTCCGAGCATACCAGACTTCAACATCACTGTGGCATAAAAGTTCTGATATAAACTGCAAGTTCTAATTTTACTGCAAATATTTTTTTTCCCTCCTGTAGCTGAAAGAGAATACGTAATGCGTAATCAGGCTTAATTCAAAGCTTCAGCATTGGCAGGAGCTCTAAGAGAGGACACGGCCACACGGCTTCACCCTTTGATCAGTGGACAAGCGTCCGCCATCGCTCCTGCCACCAATCCCTGGACACGGCGACTTGGCAGACATCTGCCTGTTAGAGCACAGCCGCGGGTCATGAGCTTACGAGTTTAAACTGCTAACAAACCACATGGCATCGAACCCAAAGGACGCTGACTTTCCTCCTCCAATTCCTCGCTGTCAAGGGGGAAGAAAAGAAAATATTCCCTATCATTTTCTCCGTTTTGTTTCCTGGGCCCTGCGTTCAGGTTCAGAGGTGTCCCCGCTTTCATCACTCGGAACTCGCAAACCAGACATCGCATTTCACGCTTGTTAGCTTGACCTTTCGGATTCGCTTTCGGCTAAAGAGCTAGCAGTCATGGAAATCGAAAAATACCAATAGAACCTTTAATATTCGTGTCATAGCCTCGAGTTACATTTCCCTGACCTTCCATTTCTCATGTGTGTGTTTAAAAATACAGAAAATTGCCATCCATTTCACTCCTATTTATTTGTATTTACGGTCTGGAATATTTGAAACGCAGAAATCACTGTGATGATACGAAAAAACGCAACCGCTCGGCGCTTTATGGGGAAAAATGAGGACTAATGACAGGGACCGATTGATGAGGTGGAATGAACAGTAGTGGGAAGACGGGCGCATCGGACCAGCTTTATTGTCCGATCAAACATAAGCAAATATATGAGCTTTGAGTGATTCATCTGATGTATGAAACATTTATGAAAGAACTTACATCGGTATCACGGCCACAAGCTTAAAGTGCTGAACTCCCGCCAGACGTTATTATGGTAACCGTTCCAGCGTGAGAGCGAGTTAACCTCTGCAGACCCCAACTCCTAAGGATCTCTCTTCTTTAGAAAGTATATGTATATATAATCTTGCATTATTAATAAAGGAAATGTGCTAATGTCAGGAACGACCGTACAGTATGTGCTTGACAGTGAACCTTTCTGCTTTTAGTATTTACGCATTTTCACATGTGATTCTTTCATGAGTCATTTTTATTATTATTATTATTATTATTTTTTTTTTTTTACATTTTGATTCTTTCATGATTTTTTTTCTTTTATCTTTTGGTTCTTTCACAATTCATTGGCCACACCATAATCACATAATACTATTTATAACGATGTTACTTACGGTAAGTTAGTATATATTTGCACTAAAATGATAACATATTACAAATGTGAGTTTTTTTTCTCCTTTTGAAACAAGATTCGCATATTTAGATTTACACATGATTCTTTCGAAATTCCTTTCTTTTTATGTGATTCTTTAATAATGAATTTAATATAGTGTGATTCTTTCATGATTCATTTACTTTTACATCCGATTCGTTTGTGGTTTACTTACTTTCACATACAATTCTTTAATGACTCAATTACTCTCGCATGTGATTTTTTCATGATACATTTATGTGATTTGTTTGCAATTATTCCATCTTAATGTGTGTACCCTTAAACTATTTTTTGTAATTCTTGCACTTGTTGCATTTTTTTTTTTTTTTTTTTTTTGCTGTAAGAAGTTTTACATCACAGTGATGTTTGAGTTCTTGGTGTTGATTGGTCAGAATCTCTAACAGCAGCAAATCACAGAGTAATATTAAAGTGCTTGCTTTACTACTTTATCATTCCAAGTTTTTTTCAAAAGAAAACGAGTTTTAGAGCTAAATAAATCATTGATTAAATTGTCTGTAAAAAGAAATTTAGTTAACATTTATAGAAGTGGTTCACAGTGTTAACAATTTGTATCAGTCGAGCTGTTTTTTTTTTTTATTAATCTCAAAATAAAGCCAAAAAGAGGCAACTGTGTTAGTGAGTGAATGTTGTTGAATAATCAATTTACTGGTAATTTTAACCTCCTGGCAAAAGCAACCCACTCTTACAGAAAAGAGAAGCAAGATATCAGAATAAACAGGTTTTATTAGAATTTCTGTTAGGATAAATAACAGTAATTGTCAAATTGTTCAACCTCTACAGGGTGCCAATAATAATGTTTTTTTTTCTTTTTTTCACTTCTTAAAATGTTTTATGTGTGTCATTTTTGTTTTAAAGCTGCTGAAAGTACTTCACAATGTTACCTATTTTGTTTTGCAAAATCAACTGTAACTATAAATTAATAAAAGTATAATACTGTAGGTCAGAATATACAGTAAGTATAAGATTCTTTGGTGTAAGAGGAATTACACGCTTCATGATGTAAATAGCGAATGAACGAATCTCCAGCTCAGTAACTCCGCTCCATCCCACCGCTCAATTACGCCTTTGATTATTTTCCCACTACAGCACGACACGGGGCGTTTCATTCCTTACAGACGAGTATATAGAGAGATTCTGTCCGGAGTCTCCTTTTATAGCCGAGCAGTCGGAGTTACGTCTCTTCCACACTAATGTTTGAGTCGAGTCTCTTCCAACGAGCCGGAGGATCATAAATCACAAAGGTTTTGAAGGTAATATCGAGGCTGGTTAAGAAGAAGTAAATTGAGTTTGCCGGTCATTTCCGAGGCTGTCGTGCACTTTGTCTTACCAGCTCTCTTGTTTAGGACTCATTCTACAGAACTGCTGTCAGCAAGCTTCAGCCCGCCACCACTGCGCCTCTCTCTCTCTCTCTTTCTCTTTCCTCAGGCGTTTTTGCCTGGTTTGGCATATGGCGTCATGTTTTTTGGCACTGTTTTCTTCAAAATATTTGCAGTTTCTGCACCTGACACCCACCTAGAATTCGGACGGCGCCTCTAAGAAGCTCACGTCGCATTAGAAATCGGTCGAGGAAAGTGCTGATGCCACACTGCAAAAACAATTAGATCTGAGCAAGTGGAAATGTCTCGAGTACAGTTAAAGTTATCTACACTTTTTTAAAATGACATTACAACAAAGCAAATGTAGCATTATTAAGCTCATTTCTAACCAAATTGTACTAAAATTGTGAGCAAAAATAATTTTAGTGTCTTAGTGGCAGATTGCTAGTTTTAGAAATTTATTTCTTAAAAAAAGTCAAATTCTTTGCCAATAGAACAAGAAATTCCCGCTTACAATTTTAGTAACAATTGATAATAAATGACATTTTATCAAACATCTCTATCAAATCTTATATTTGGTTTGTTGTGAACTTATTTTATGTAACTATAGACAGGTTTCAAGACTTAAGAATATTTCTCTTGCTAAGATGCCGAGAGTTTGTGCAGTGCATAAACCCAAGCTGTTGATTATTACGGATGATTATTCGAGCTGTATACAGTAGATCATAATGAAAACACATTTTACATGACAAAATATCACATTACATCAGGTCATATTCACAAGCATATCTGTCATTCCTTGAAAGTGTTTATAGAAAGTAAAATAGATTAAGGAAGAAATGCATATTTTTTATCAGTGCAATATTATTATATATTTGTTACCTTGCAACAACGCTATGAATTTCTGAAGCATGTTATTTTGCTAAAGGCTTCAGGTACAGTAAGCAGAAGAATTATTGGCACCCTTCTTTGAGGAAAAGTAAAACATGAAATTAGCCATATGTTAATATCAACACACACAAATATGCATATATATGATATTCTTTATTATAATGTGTATGATTATAAATTGCTAAAAAAAAGTTGATAAATTGAAACTTGCAATGATTTAAAATCACAGCATTCTTTTGTTTAGATTTTATGAATGTGGTGATTTGCTTATTACATTAAAAGTTGTTCATAAATTTTGATTTTGATCATTTTCTCCCCCTCATTTCTTTGTATTTTTTTGTCATCTTGAATTATATTATTTCTGTCATTATTATAGAATTTAATAATTAATTACGCAACAATTTTTTTAACCTCGTGGGTGAGTTAGAGTTTTGAGCGTAAATATTAAAATTGTTGAATTTCGTCATTTGTATGATGTCATAATTGATGTGGATTGAATTTTCAAAATTTTTGTGTGCATTAATTCTAAATATTATAATATAAAGAAACATTGTGTCATGTTAAAAAAAAAATATTTTTTAAATAACTTATCCAGGTAATTTTTGTTAAAGGAAATGTTTGACATTTCTTTATTTTATTGCAAGACATTATATTGGATCTCTTAAGAGGTGGCAATAATTTAATGTGCAAATAAGAAATCTATCATGTGTATTTACTGTATGTCTAAATTAAATGAAAAAAAAACTTTCACATGATATTTATTATTTTACTTTAACTGGTATATAATTAGATTTTTAAATATTGGCACCCCCGGCATACCAAAAAAAAAAAAAAAAAAACATTTGCAATAAAAACTAAATACACTTTTCAAAATTGGTGTAAATTAAATTCTTATTTACAACCTATAAACAATATTTGCAATAGACACTATTTACAACCTACTGTATAAACAATATTTGAAAAACAAAAATCCAATATTAGCCATAAACATTGTTTGTGCAGTAAATCAATTAATCCATAGATTGCAGATATTGAGTCACTAACTTTATGGCCATTTATGATTTTATTATTATTTTTTTTTCGTTTACAGCCATTTTAATACGCTGTTTTGTCACTGAGGCAAATTTTGACAGATGAAAGTTGCCAAAAATCGTGTGTTCTTCATAAATACGCAGCAAGTTGGTGCAAAAATAGGAAAAAAAATCTTGCATAATAGAATTATATACGAATGAGACGGTATTAAAAGTCGAAAACTAATAATACAGTTGCTGAACTACTGTTCCACACACACACTAGCGCTCTCAGACAAATAACGACATGTGTTGCAATCTTATGAAATACTTGCGTAATCACTGTTACACTGCTATTCAAAGGGGGAGGAAAAAAGATATGTATTTTTTAACATGGGAAAAAAATAAGATTTTGGGGTATTACTTCTAATGGCAAAGAAAGAGCAAAGAGAATTCATCAAAAAATAATAATCATAAAAAAAAAATCTAGAAACTTTTAAAAGGCTGAGTTATTTTCCGAATTTCATTACAAAAAAAAACGCAATGGCAAAAGAAAGCTGATTCGACAGGAAGTGAATAATCTAGTCCAGTTCTTACTTACATTTTTATTAAGTGAAAATGACTAAATTTATGGATAAAAAACATACTTCCTGTGGCATTATAATGCTTAAAATAAACTTGTACTGTATAAGCACTCACCAATCGTTATCCTTACATGCATCATGCTTAATAAAGCATTAATACTTTAGGTTTTCAAAACGCCGTGCATTATAAGATCATTTTATGGATTCGGTGTGGTCATTTTTGTATCTGGCCTCGTAATACACACACACACACACACACACACACACACACACACACACACACACACACACATATATAGTAAAAGGCTTACTGCAGCAATGCAGCAACATGTATAACTATTGTAGTTACTATATATGTATCTACACGCATGCATGCAGCTTTCATAACGCTAGGTTTTATAATGCTGTATAATACTGGTATATGAACGCATGAGTGGGCTCATGTTATAACGCACTATAACAGCAAACACTTTATAAAGCATGAATCTACAGTATGTCTTCACAATACCAGGTTACACAATAATTTTTAACAATATCATTGTAATAATTATGTTGTAATGCACTATAACACTTATATAACTGCTCATAAGCAAGCCGGTATGTTCACATGACCAAAATCTATTTAAAAGATCCACTGCTGCAATGCAGCAAGGTTTATAAGAAGATATACAGTACAAGTGTACAGTACATTGCATATACTATACACATAAAGTTTCACAATGTCAGGTTATTTTATACGCGGTTATGTCTGTTCGTAAGAAAACTTAGAGGATGAAGATTATTTGAAGCAATGTTGTGATGTCATTTGGTATTGTATCATTTGAACATATGACACTTTACGATGTGGTACACGTCTATAAGTTGAATTAAGTGCAACTCGATGTTGATGTAGCAGAGGTGTCTGTTATAATGCATTATAATACATGACAGATGCTACAGTCCAGAGTTTTTCTTTTCTTTTTTTTTTTTTAAGGAATAAGACACTTCAGAACATGTTATGATTAAAGTTTGGGTGTTAAAGATTAAAACTCCGCTTTTCCACCACCTTGTCATTGACATATTCCTTGCTTATAATGCATTATAAACACACAAAAACATTACGACCTTACGGATAAAAATGCTTCAAAGTCACCAAGAAAAAAAAAAAAGACAGGCTTTTAATATTTCTAATTTTCATGGCCCTGTGGTGTAACCTTTGAATCTGCTCGGTTTTAAAAAGGTTATCAGAGGGGAAGCGAAATAAAAGAAAAAAAGAATAAAAAAAAAAAAAAAACAGAGCGACTTTTATACAGCTAATGAGATGGAGCTAATGGCCTAATGGCGGCCGCTGAGGCCCGTGCGGTTGTTTTTAAAATGAAAAATAAATGAGAATCCCTACATATATGGAAGCGAGTCGACGTAATGAGTCTCTGAAATGCTTTTCGGGCATATCTTCTCTATAATTTGAGCCTCATGCAGCAGCATTAAAATCATTCATCATTTTTTCCCCTCTCTCTCGCAACTTAAAGAGCAACACAAAGCAAATGATACTGCAGCTTTGCCTGAGCTGATTTTTTTCCCCCAGAATTGTGATGGCGGCAGTTGCATTAGCGGCTTCCATATTCATAAAACAAATGATTTGTTTACACTTTGAAATGTGTGCCTTTTTTTCCCTTTTGGTGAAGCACACATTATGAGGAACGTGCGTTCGGACTCACGCTTACTGCTGTCTTTTTTTTATTTATTGTGATTATTATTGGTAAAAACAGAAGCATAAATCTGCCTCTTTGTGACGTAATCTTGAAACGCAAAGACTTGTGATCTATCTGTCTGTCTGTCTGTCTGTCTGTCTGTCTGTGGTATCAGCGAGAAGTGCGTAGGCAAGCACAGAATTCCGAATGCGCTTGATATTCGGGCATCGTTGCCGTCAATCTTCTCCACCCAGGAATCAATAAATGACTGGGAGGAAAAAGGAAAACTTTACCCCAGGCTACTGAATAATCAATACCTCGCTCGGTCTGCCTAATTAAACTGCCACATTAATATATCTTCCAGTGAAACTGACCAAAATAAAACAGGAAAGGCTTCTGGATGAACATATATTCCACAAAGCACAGTATTCCTTAGGAAATAGGGACTTAGAATTGGAATCGGAATCAGGATCAGGTGAGATGCTTGGCATATACGCAGCCGGGTGACGCTGTGCCGGTACAACGGATGTCTGTGTACTGTTACATAAACCACAATACAAATACAACACAAATAACAATATAGCATCAAACACTGTTAAACCTGGCGCGTGCTGTTTTCGGTAAGGAAACACAAAAATGACGCGTTACATATTTCCATGTTTAAAGGTTTAAGGTATAAATCACTCAGTGTCATGCTGTTAAAGAAAATTAATCAATGATAGGTCGGTGCTAAGTGCTTCTGCTACTGTACCTCCAGTTTACGTACTGTAATACCGTTTAGTAACAATAGCCTGGCCAAGGCAGCATGGAGGTGTAGAGGTTAACACCGTGACCTCAGACCTCCAGGGTCAAGGGTTCGATTCCCACCTCAGGGTCTGTGCATGGAGTTTGCATGTTCCCTTTGCATGCTCCGGGGTCTCCGGTTTCCTCCCACAGTCCAAAGAGGGAGATTGTGGTAATTGGAGGTCATGATTTGTATTAAAACAATATGATTCTTCTATACAATATACAACAGCAGTTGTCTAAAAATAATAATTTTTTTATTTCACTGTATACTTTTACTCTCTTTTGATCTTTTTTTTATTTACATAATTTAAAAGAGGACTGCAAAGTGCAAACCATAGTTTTGCATAGTGGAAAAGTTACCACCCTGACACTGAAGTCTCCTTCCTTAAACGTTCAATTGCTTCATAGTCTTCGATTTAAAATGTGAATGCCAAACTTGTGAACGTTATAAAAGTTTTCTTTGCTATTTAAGCATGCTGAAACTCTGCCCACATTAAGAATTTCTCAAGAGGGTCATGCTAATACAAAAAAAAAACCCAAACAAACCTGTTTCTTCAGCATTTAGAGCAAATTTTGGGCATTTTGCCTGCTTGTTTTTGCTGATTTGTGTTTTGTAAAGTTGCTTTAATTACCCTCACTTGTGCGCTCCAGGTGTGGTTCGGCTCCAGACTATTGTCGGGTGTATTGACAGGTGTGACGCCGTTAATGCCCTATCCTTTGAGAAACAAGCAAACATGAGAAAGTAATCTTTGTTTTGGTGCAGTCTGACAGCACCCGATATGGCGTCGCGGCATTAAAAACGGACCTCTGTTCGCTTTCGGAGCTGTAAAAAATCGGTACACGCCAGATTCTGAATCCCATTTTCGTTTGTTTTCATGCATGTCCAACCTTCACAGCGCCTTCAGATTGTGAACGTGGCTTTTTGGCCTGGGATTAACATAGAAGGAGAAAGCATTAATATATGATTTATTGATGAGGCCACAATGCGCGGCTGAAGTGGACCGGAGCGTGGTGAAATCCTTCCAAACTCCCTTACGTCTGCAATATGCACTCGCCACCATGTCTTCATTTGCACACTTCATACATACTAATACGGCTCCTATTTTCTCCTGCAGCCTAGTTTATGTCAGCGAACAGAGCGGGAAGAGAGAGAGGGGGGGAAAAAGAAAGAAAAAAAATGCGCGAGGCCAGCTGAATCGGTAACAAGCGCAGGGAAATGGAGATCTCTAGGGAGAGATACTGAACAGGGAGAGTGCGCTTCAGCAAACCCCCTTAATGCAAAGGGCTTCTGACGAGACAAACCCATCAAACTGTTCTGCCGGAGACGTGGATTTTTAGAGCCTGAAAAGCCCGCAGCATGAGCCTGTATTATCCTGAAGCATGACAACAACTGACAAACACAGCATTAGGTTGTGCTCTAGGGTTTACTACGGAGGTCCGCCAGATCATTTGAGACGAGGAGATTCGCAGAGTGTGATTTTAAAAGCCTGCATTATGAGGACGAGGGCAAAAAGAAAAACATAAAAGATTTCTGAAGCATGAAACATAACAGTTGGACCAAAATGGTGTTTATACTTCCATATGTATTCATCATCATTCATTCAGTATATAAACGACTGGTCTAAAGACGTGAAGCTTTTACGTTGCTCCACCCATAAATTTTAAACACGTGCACCAGTTTAGGAGTCAGTGATTCACTAATTGATTCATTTATTCATCCGGAGTAAGATCTTTATTCTGGTTAGGGGCGTGGTTTGGGCCGGAGTCCTTCGCCACACTGAGGAGGAGTTAAGAGGTGAAAACAAATCAGTGTGGAGTTGGAGGAATCCAGGGAACCCAAAGGAAACCCCAAAAAACAGGCAGAAACCAGAGCTGAATCAGTGTGTCATCTATGTATGTGTGTCATCAATTTTTGAACCAACAGGTAAGTGGTTTAGAGAAAAAATTCCCCTAATTTAATCGTAGCCAATTCCCACCATCATCAGGGCACTTCCACATCAAGGCTACAACTAATATCAGGAGTTCACAGACACCCGTGATTGGCTTAGAGCCGTGATTGATCTGAAAGCCCTAAGTGTCTCCCACCCCTCCCCCCTGGGAGAGCTAGGCCAATCAGCTCTCTCCAGGCCTCCAGCTGCGAGAGGCTACAGCTTCACCCGGGATTTGAACTCGCGAAAGGGAAAAACATAAGGACTTTACCGCTGCGTCACTTGGGTGGTGCAAAAATTCTTTTGCAAAGGATATAGAAATCGACAAATCATGGCGCATGAACATGGGAGAAGAACCATACTGTATCTTGGCAGAATCATTTGACATTGAATTAAATAATTTCTAAACATTCTCTGTCTCTCTCTTACTCATTCATTGATTCATTCTCTATACAGTTGGGTCACGGGGCCATCTAAAGCTACACCATGGACAGGGAGAACATGCAACCTCCATGCATGCAGGCCCCGAGGCGGGAATCGAATCCTTAACCCTAGAGGTGCAGGTCGATAGTGAAGACCACTGCGCCGTTGTGCCACCCCAAAGACTGACTTCATGTGTTCCACATACACGCAGTACACATATACTGATAATTTTCCCAAAAGTAACCAAAACGAAATCTCAATATTAATGCTAAGAAAATAAACAGTTTCAATATTGCACCAGTGACGAAGATTATTCTAAGAAAAAAATTTAATCAGAAATAAGATGACAGGGAATTAGTCTTAGGATTTGCCTGTTATTTTACTGTAACATCTCCACTGAATCAGTTCCAACCTCACGTCGTGCTGAGTCGTGTTATACACAGATGTCCGCCTTTGTAGCGTTTACCGAGATTAGCAAGACAAACTTTGTGATTAAATTGGGTTTTTTTCCCCCCCTAAGACGGTCATCCTTGCGCTTGGTTACGCATCAAGGAATACGGTTAAAATCATTAAAATGCATGCCTTCATTTTTTTGGGGGCTTAAAGAATTACGTGGTTTGCCGCTGCCTGTTTCTTCTTCTTCTCCTCCTCCTTTTTAAATTATGCCGTCGCTGCTTTTAGGGACAATGCTACTTAAAACGCTCTGCTTTCAGAATCCAATTTGATCTAATCAGTCGAAAGCGTCCTAAATCGCATTCGACATCGCCGAGAAACACCGTCCTGGTGAAATTGCTTATGAAAGTACAAAAATGCGGGAGCTCAGAGTCATCGATCACAAGACGGCGATCCTAAATGAAGGGAAAAAAAAGCAATATGATAGAAAATATTATAATATGATATAAGCAATGCGGATGATGCGGCTGCTGCTGCTTGTAGGGAAAAAAGGGACTCTCTAATGAAATTAGAGGCAGCGAGGATAAAAGGAAAACTTTCAGTCCATAAGCTTCAGCTTATGCATGAAGATATGGTACGCCCATATAAGGAATTAATAAAAAAAAATGTATTTAAAAAAAAATTAGGATTATTTTATTTTAACTCTTTAGCAGTTGTTTTATTAAAAGTAGATTTGTCTTTATGTTTTTATGCTATCAGTTTTCTTTTTTTCAAAATTGCCTAAAACTTTTTAGTTTAATACACAAAAAAAAATTATAATAATAATAATAATAAATTACAATAAATTAATAAATATTTTAAATTGGGCCACCATTTATTAGTCTAAAACTTACAGTTAATATTATGATAGATTTATATTATCATAATATTTATAACCAAATAAAACTTGAGTACATGAAAGACATTGTTTGTTACAATGTGGTGATGATGTCATCAGGACAATCTCTCACCTCGCTGGTCGAATCAAACTCTCAATGATCTCTGATGTCAAAAACAAAAACCAACAAAAAAAAAGGAAAAATAACGCTTGCCTCAGGTTTTTCTCCTTTGTTGTGACCCAGTGGCCGTTGGAATTAATGAACACGCTAATCCACAGCAGTTAGCTTTTAATATCGGCGATTAAGCCGTACAGTAAAAAAAGCTCGGGGCTCGGGGCCGTGCCAGGAGACGATGTACACGAGATCGAATCATGTCTTTTAAAGACCTTTTTTTTCAGAGAGCAGTGTGTGTGTGTATGTGTGTGTACAAGTACATGGTGTTGTGCGTGAGTCAGTGGTCATTTGATGCATTTAATTCTGGGATGAGTGGATTTTTTCATTTCATGCCTGATAGGATCAGGGGACTGGTGATGCCGGAGCCTGATCTTTTCCAGGCAAACACCAATCAATTTCCATTAATAGACGGCAGTGTAGGTACAATTACACGACTGATGAGAGCGATATTCCTGGCCGAGAGGGTCATTTGGTCGAGTCTGGTCCCGCCTAGTCTGTTTGCCGGAAACGTGGCCGATTTAGAGGCCTTTCTTTATGAATAAATAGCCAGGGAGGAAGTGAAATTGATATTCATATTAGAGCTATGACACAAGAAGACTGTTTTTTTACTAAACACATTGCAAACAATTCCTGCTTAAATAATAACGTGTGTACATGCAGTGCTCATAAAACGACTTCCTGTGGATGGACGGATGGATGGTTCTGTCGCCCAGCACGCACATCAGGCCACGGATATACATCTGGATATACGTCCGCCGTTTTTGTGGCAGTTATTTACAGGGTCGGGTTGCCAGCTCGATGCCCGATTGTATCTAAACACTTGGGGGTGAAGGACCTTGGCTCAAGGGTCCATCCCAGCGATGTTAGGGCTCACCCACGCTGAGACCCACAGTTAGTGTCATTAACCACCAGACAACATCTGGGACACGCCCACTCATAGATAGAGTTACACGTCACAGTGCTGTTACTGTCTATTATCACCACTCGTGGAATAACACCTCTCATCCAATCAGATTGCTCGGTTGGAAGCAAATGTTGTTGAATGGACATAATGGATTATAACTATCATTTAAAACTTATTCGGGTGCTCTTTATTCATTTAGCAGCAGAAAATCATCTTAGATGATGGTGTAGTGCGTTTGAGAAAGTAATCTGCGAGGTATATTTTTAAGCGCAGCACTCTCAGGAGCTGAAACAGAACGTATGCGGAAAAATAATATCCGGAGACATCCAGTTCTGCAGGTGCGAATGGCTTGTTGACGAGAGAGGTCAGGGTAGAATGTTTTTAGCTGATTAAAAGACCACAGGAACGGTCATAAAATACCCAGCCTTTACAACCAAAATGAGCAGAAAAGCTTCAAAAACAGGAATCTAATGCCACAATGGGAACCCATGGTTGGCTCGTTAGTTGCTGTAAAAACAAGTTAATACTGTGTTATAAACACTGCTTACAGTGTGACTCCAATTTAATGATATTTTAAGAAAATAAAAACAGAAAACGCTTTTAGGAATGCATTATAGCATGTTACTAATGTACTCCTACCCTCGCTCATAAGACATTACGTCAGTACTAAAGAAACAGACTGTTTGGTAAAACTGTTATAAGATGTTATAAGCACGATTTTTACTTCATTATTCTAATTCAAACAGTTCCATAAATATTTGCACTAATGTGTATAGTATCCTATGACTGCTTTATTACATGTCATAATTGTCTTCACTGCTTATGATGTGATAAAGTGAAATTAATGCATTATAACACTAACATGAACCATCTTAATCCTGCATTATAAAAGGTTACATACGGTCATTGTACAAAGTGTTATCTAGAATTTGTTTATTTATTTATATTTAAAAAACAATATGTCTGTGAAGGCCAAATATAATGACTTATGCATACTTGGTCTTCTGTTATGAGCAGTGCAAAATACTTTATACAGTATTATATATACTGTATTATTTATACAGTATTACAATATACAGTATGACAATATAACATTTCTTAATGCATGAAAAATGCAATTTATTTCTCATAAGTATTTAAAACAATGTTTATAATGCCTTATAAATGCTTTATAACATACTGTAATATGAACATGTTTATATTTCCTATGGACCATAGGAAAGTGTTTAATCAATGCTGGACTCCAAATGTTTCTTTGAAATTTCTGATCAATAAAATTCCTTATAACGCATGACCACACCTTCTAATACATGACAATAAGAAATCATAATGCGTAGCTGCAAAAAGTTATGCATTTTCAGGAATAAATAGACAACGGAGATGGTCAGATGAACTGTGGAGATAAACAAGGTCTCTGTTTAACGCCTACACGCTTGACCAAAGTGCATCTATTTTAAACTTAGCGAGCGAGCCGTGCTTGTTTCAGAGTGTACACACACACACACACACACACACACACACACACACACGCACACACGCACAAACACATTTCTCCATTTTCTGCATGAAAAATTATGCAAAATGCATAAGAATACAAAAAGAGGCACCCTAGCATAGTGGAATGCGAGACAGCGAGAAATCATAGCAGGCAGTCTGTTAAGGTGGTTCTCCATTACCGCACGGAACACGGGGGAGTTATACAATCCTCTCCCCACAATAGGCTGAGAAGCCGCCCGGCTAAATGGCGAGCGAGATAGCGTAAAGGAGAGAAAATATCTGGTAATTGATTAGAGGCGCGGCGAGCGAGCCTTCATTTGGGAAAGTGCTGCCGCGTCGACAATCCTCATCCCGCTGCCTCTCCTTATTTGGCGCAGAATGGGGAGCTCATGAGCAATTGATACACTCCGTTAGCTCTTATCACGGCGAGCGTGATCGGATGTAGCCTTAGGGGTATTTTATACAGTTTAATGCCAGGACATAAAAAAGGTAATGTTCTCGGTGGATTAAATGGCCGAGTCTCGAACGTTACTGATATATGGTGCGGAGGGTTGAAAAAAAAAAGAAAAGAAAAAAAAGAAAAAGGAGGGAGGGAACAAACTGCGCTGGTTTTTCTAATCTAACTCTGCCACTCCTGCCCACTGAGTCGAGCCCGAGTGCAATAAAGCGAGGACTCGGGAAATGCCGTGTGTTTATGGAGTGCCATCTGGCGCGTCAAAACTGTGGAACGAATTTGAGGTTTCGGTTTAGCACAAACGGCTGGGGTCTGCACCTTAAACCGCACTCAGATCCACAACACATCCGTTATTACATGCTGAAACGCTAAGAGAGCTGGACATGAATGGCTGTGAATAGAAGGCACCACATCTACTAGAATAAATGCTTAAGCCTGTTTTCATACACAGGCACTTATACTTATATGTAATGTAATTGGTAAAGGTAGGTTATTGCGGTGGGTGGGGTTTTGTAAATGATGTGGTTAGTGTATTGGTGGGGTATGGTGGTGGGTGGGGTAATTATTAAAGGATGTGGTTACATTTATGGGCATGATTGTTGTTATGTTTCGAGTAATTACATAAGGTAGATAATAAATAAGGAAAGAAGCTATTCTGTGATGGGGTTGATGTAGGGGTGTGGTTCTTGTCATAAATGAGGATATTTTTATGGGTGTGGTAATTGAAATGGGTAGAGGGTCGCGTGGCATTGTAAGGGACGGGCTGCTATAAAGGTAGTCTAAGGGGCAGGGCTATTGTGAAAAGTAGAATTAATGTTATATTGTGAGGGGCGGAGCTATTGTGAAATGTAGGGTACAATGTGATATTGTGGTGGCGGGGCTACCAGGAAAGGTAGGGTTATTTTGATATCATAAGGGGCGGGGCCAATGATAAAGATAGGGTTAATGTGATACTGTGAGGGGTGGGGCTACCATGAAAGATAGTGTTAATGTTATATTGTGAGGGGCGGGCCTACTGAGAAAGGTAGGGTTAATGTGATACTGTAAGTACGGGCAAGTTGTGAATGGATTAATGTCATATTGTGAGGGGCGGGGCTATTGTGAAATGTAGGGTTTAGTGTTATACTGTAAGGGGTGGGGCCACTGTAGGATTATAGTTACATTGCAGGGTGGGGCTTAATGTTATATTAATTGCAAGGGGTAGGGGTAGGGTTTAATGTTATGTTTCGAGGGGCGGGGCTACTTAGAAAGATAGAGCTATTGTGATATTGCAGGGGGCGGGGCTACTGAGAAAGGTAGAGCTATTGTGATATTGCAGGGGGCGGGGCTACTGAGAAAGGTAGAGCTATTGTGATATTGCAGGGGCGGGGCTACTGAGAAAGATAGAGCTATTGTGATATTGCAGGGGGTGGGGCTACTGAGAAAGATAGAGCTATTGTGATATTGCAGGGGGCGGGGCTACTGAGAAAGGTAGAGCTATTGTGATATTGCAGGGGGCGGGGCTACTGAGAAAGGTAGAGCTATTGTGATATTGCAGAGGGCGGGGCTACTGAGAAAGGTAGAGCTATTGTAATATTGCAGGGTGGCCGGGCTACTGAGAAAGGTAGAGCTATTGTGATATTGCAGGGGGGCGGGGCTACTGAGAAAGGTAGAGCTATTGTGATATTGCAGGGGGCGGGGCTACTGAGAAAGGTAGAGCTATTGTGATATTGCAGGGGGGCGGGTCTACTGAGAAAGGTAGAGCTATTGTGATATTGCAGGGGGCGTGGCTACTAAGAAAGGTAGAGCTATTGTAATATTGCAGGGGGGCGGGGCTACTAAGAAAGAGAGCTATTGTGATATTGCAGGGGGGCGGGGCTACTGAGAAAGAGAGCTATTGTGATATTGCAGGGGGCGGGGCTACTGAGAAAGCCACTGCTGTATAGTACTATATATTGTGTATAGTATATTAACAGTCCAGTACACCATGCTACAGTATATCAGCTGCATGTGCATGGTGGGAGATTATGATCTTATGATCTTGTGATATTATGATGTTCTTTCCGGAAGCCCGCGCTGTAATTGAAACCGAAATGCCCCGTTCAGGCTCTAGTAGCGTCCGTAAGTCACGTTTCTCCAGCATTGGCATTTCTATAATCTATAAACAATTCGTCCAAAAGCTGCCATCCAGAAACACACTGAGTCATCACATTTCATGCGCGATATCTTTACAAACTCAGCATCTGAGCAGCAATATGATCATGTTTAAATTGAGCAATTTATCATCGCACATTAGAGCACGTTCAAAACCCTATGAAGCTCTTTTGCATAGACTTTAAAAGGGCACGGTTTGCTTTAATCGAATTCAACTTAACCACATTCTGCGCGTTTGTTTCGCCGTACCGAAAACTGGCTTAAAGAAAGTCTCAGTAATAACAGGAACATTGATGGAGAGTCACTGCGCACGCACGCCATATGGCGAGGCGATTGAATCATCATCATCACCAGCTTTAAATTAATGGCTTTGATTATTAGGCTATATGATGTATCGCACATCATTCTGCTGGAAGTTCTACTTTTGATCGAGGAGACTGTCGTGCATTTTTCTGATCGTGTGCGCACTTTAAAAAACTTTAGAAGAAAAAAAAAGACTTTGGAAAAGGAAGTTTAAATACAAATAATATTAATGATAAAAAAAAGAGGTACTGTGACTTTGCACACTGTCTATAAAGACATCAGTTAATGTGCTGACCTTTTTCCAGATTAATGCTTCCATATGGCATGACTTTACATGAGTTCACTTAGTGCAGGATAAATTTATAGCTTGCTTTATAAGGTTGTATAATGTAACATATGCAGGATCATTTATCTGTGAATTTTGTCCCGTCTCTCCTCTGCATTTTTTTTTTTGTCTTTCTAATGATTTTACTTATTTAATTAATTGCTAAACTTTCCATATATTTAGGGGATGTTCAGCACTTTGGCCGATAATGGTTGTTTTTTACAGTAAATGTTGCATATAAATAAAAGTGACTTGATTTAACAACAAAAACGTTTAGGTAGCTAAGCTAGCTCTTAGTTCGGTAAACACGCTAGCCTTCTTCACAAACACAAAATATCATGCATAATCAACAGTGTCAATTAAGTTTATTTATAGTAAACAAACTGAAGTTGATCATTTTCTAAAACATCACATCCTGTCCTGAAGATGTCGGAAAACTCAATGAAACGTCCAACATGCATGCCCCTGCCGTAGTTGTTACTATAGTAACGTGATTTGCAGCTGAACGTCTCTTTACTACACCACGACGTCTGCAGTGTTACTTGTTGGCTTTTTTTTCATGACTTATTATCCTACAACACCAGCCTCTAGCACAAGCTCGACGCTTTCTTGCTTTGTTGTTTAAGACGAATGCTTCTGAATATAAAGTGCTCTTATAGCTCTGTAGCCGCAGCTCTACAACACCGGCGCACAGGCTCCAGCCCCCTAGCATAATGCTTCTTTTTCTGTATCACACTGACTTGTTCTGTTTAATATTTAGAGGTTTTAATCGTTAACGTGGTCTGCGAGGAACAATAGGGTTTTCATAACTTTTCAGGATGCAGGCCAAGCCTAGAGGTTTAAATTGCGCCCATATGTCTGGCATTAGCAAAACAATCGACCGTCGTGGCAGGACTGAAAACACCTTGTAAATGCAACACCTCTCCCCCACTCACTGACACACTCACACACACACACACAGACATTTTGCACCACAAATGTAAAGCTTTAAGTAAGAAAAGAAATCTCTCTACTTTATACTAAGAGCAGTGTTCATAGTGTGCATTTGTCCAAAATATCACCGTTCTAACAGCTTACGGTGGTAAATATACAGTATATATACAGTACCAGTCAAAAGTTTGTTTTCTACTGCACATTCTAGAGCAATACTGATTTTTTTTTTCAAAATGATAATATATGGCATTATGTATTTAAGTAACAATAACAGCAACAGTCGGTTGTTATTTTAAGACATGGAGGTCGGCTGTTCTGGAACAGTTCTTGCAGGAACAGTATTGTGTTGAGTGCGTTTGCAAAACCCATCAATCACCATGATGAAACGGTCTCTCATGAAGACCTTCCCAGGAAAGCAAGACCAAAACCTACCTCTGCTGCAGAGGAGAAGTTCATGTAGAGTCACCAGCCTCAGAAATCACCAATTAACCTCAAGCAGCACCTCAGATTAGAGCCGTTATAAACATGAAAATGCAATTTATTTTAACAAAATGCTCATCCTGGACACAAGATGTGCCCACCCTGTTGCCCATCCTGCCCTGCTTAGTGTACCCTGCTGCCCATCCTGTTTCCCACTTTGTTGCCCACCCTCCTGCCTACATTGTTGCCCCCTTTAAATTCAAATTGCATTTGTCACATACACAGATAAAACTTGAATTTAAGGGTGGGAAGCAAGCTGGGCAGTAGGGTGGACTACTCTGGGCAGCTGGATGGGTAATAAGGTAGTACACTGTGGCCCACCCTCCTGTCCACCTTGCTGCCCAGCTTGTTGCCCACGGGTGCCTACCCTACTGGCCTACATTGCTGCCTACTTTAATGCCCAGCTTGTTTGCCCCCTCTGTTGCCCACCCTGTTGCCCACCCCACTCACAGTACTGTAAACGAAATAAAAGGTTCGAACATTAAACAGAGAAGAGAATCAAAGAATTTGCTGCATGACAGGCTGCAGATTAGACTTAAAATGAAACACACACACACACACACACACACAGGTAATAAACTGCTGATTAATTAAATCGGAGTGAGATTGTAGGATAGTTTTCATTTGTCAAGTTGATGCTATAATTACTTGTGTAATATTCAAATGAAGTTTTATTAAAAAATAAGAAGGAAAACATCCGTCATTAGACGTGAGCGATAACATTAGAGTTTTTCTTAATGAGGCAAACATTTCAATATCAAAGGACACTTATTAGGAAGTTCTATGAAATGCATTAGAAAATAAAAGAAAATTCAGCATATTTCTGTGCGGATGACACACACACACACACACACACATATAAAGGCCACGCCTCCATCAGACCAAAGTGCTTAATCAGCTATGCAGATGTTTAACGTCTTCTTTAAATATTTAATTTTATTTCTGTATTTTTATTTTTTTTTATTTTCAGATAAAAATTTTTGGCACAAGAAACTCATAAGGGATTTTTTTTTATTAAAGTGTTCTGGTTTTCTGCGAGAACTTTTGTACTGTGCATGGTCTACAGTACATACTGTAAATTTTCCCTCCTTTCATTCGTCTGCCTTCGGCTTCATCCAAAAATACAGAAAAGCGTGAGAGCAGCAATTTCGCTGAGGGTGCGCGCAGAAGTCGTCGCTCCTCCAAAACACACACTGATTTAATCTGAGTGATTCTGAAGGAGTGTGAAGGTGATGCTGAAGCCTGGCTGGGATTCGAGGGACGCTGTACTGCGGTTTCCCGCATCTGATGAGGGCTATCCATATGCTTTTGAGCTTTATGAGCTTTCAAAGTCAATTTATATTCAGTTCTCCTCTCCGACACATGCGTTACGCTGTAAAGCTAGCCTTTAAATCCTACCAGTTTGTCGTCCCACTTGCTAGCATCGCAGCGCACTAAAGATACGGCACGGCTGTATCTGTATCAGTCTGATGTTGTGATTCTTATTAGATCGCAGTGTTTATTCAGAAATTATACACAAAAAAAGAGTCGAGTGCACTAATTTCATCCTCCCGTGAAGACACTTAAATCAACACACACTTCGTTAATTAAACACATCGCTTGGCTAACACGTGCGGTAATTTCATGCGGCACAAATGAACCATGCAACAGCAACGAAATCACAGCCCAAATCTACACCTCTGCCTCGCGAGGTGACTGTACAGTACTTTATTAATTACGCCAGCGTGATGTAATTTCTGGTCCTGCCTAAGCTTCGAAAAAATATCGTTCATCTGGACGGCATCCAGGCTCGCAATCGATACGTCAAGCGAGATTTATAAATGATAAATCAATACTTTTAATATTTCCCTATTCTAATGTATTCAGCTGGACAGGATCCAGGTGCGAGCTGGGAAAATTGATGTGATAAAAAAAAATTACGCAGACACACTAGGCTCTTAAAGGACTCTGATATTTACATGTGCACAGTCAAAAAATGATAAATATTCCAAATAATGCAAGCGAATAAATGATGCATTCATACGAAAAATCCAAATCTGATTAATTAATTAATAAATTTATTAATTAATTTATCCCGTGGTAAAAAAAAAGCACATTGTAAAGGATCAGACCTAACCCTAACCCTAACCCATGTGAGAACAAATGAATTGTATGTAAAAATCTCACTGTAGTAACATTTGTGCGATCGAACTGTTTGTTAAAATAAAATAAAATATAAGAACAGAATCAAAATTCACACGTAAAATTGAATCATGTATAAGGAAACCCATGAAAACAAATGAAAAATCACATGTAAAAATAAATGACTCGTAAAGAATGCAGTGATGATTTGACTTCTCATGTATCAGATCTAATTAAATAATTCTCTACAAGGATCACACGTGAAAAGGAATTAACTGAGGATCACATGTAAAAGTCAATGACTCATTAAGAATTAAAAGAAAAAAATAAATTAATCAAATGTTAAAATTAATGAATCACATACAATAAATGGGCCAAATTACAAAAAAAAAATAATAATTTGTATAAAAGCAGCTGTGAAACAAAATAAATGGTGCAACAAATCACGTGAAAAAATATTCATGTTACAAATTAAGTGTTTAAATAAATATGTAAGGAATCACTTGGGAAATTAAATGACTGATGTAAAGAATTAGATTTGAAAATAAATCAATTGTGTAAAATGTAGCATTAATGAATCATGTAAAGAATCACATGTAAGAATAAGAAAAAAAAGAACAGTGAAAAATAAAACCATACACACTGCATATTCTATTAAGGTTAATAGAACACACACACTTGTACCCTCCTAATAATCTCCTGCCTCACCACAACAACAGGAGCATCTATAACGAGTTCACTTCAAGGAGAAAAAGCTTATATAAAGAAAAATGAGAGCAAAAGAAAAAAAGGAAGAAGTTACGCAGTGAAAAAAAAAATCACCACTTCAGCATAATTGCTGATCTCTGCGATACTGCGATGAAGCGAATGGCATTCCCCATCCGCCGGTGTGAGTGCAAAAATAAAGGAGAGAAAAACCAATTAAGTGCGTCCTGTTTCGGAGAGTGGCTACTCATCGCCACCCGCTGGCCGGACTCGGACAAACCGCCGGCATGAAATGGGTCACGACAGTGGAGGACGATGCGCTGCCTTCATCATACGACACAAGTGGAGGAGGAAAAGTGCAGAATGTGCTTTTATATATGTGTTCTATAGCCTACTTATGTTATTTATAGAACACGATCCTGTAACTTTTTCCAACAATTTCCATTTTTCTTTATCAGACATCGGCATGAAACGATCCTTCTTCGCCGCAAATTCCGGTTACATCCCTGGAATCGTGCGGGTGTACCTTTCACGCCATCGTAAGCCTGTGCGTGGGAAATCGGGCCGCGGAGTGCTGCAACACGCGTGGAGCAAAGCAAATCATAAACCGCTGGCAGAGCGAGGAACGGATCGACCTCACAAGAACAAAAGTGCAAGATGCGAGTTGGAACATTTCTTCTGCATTCCGTAGCTGGACTTAGGGGGAGTTTCTCGATATGACTTTAGCGACTTTAGTGACTCCTCATGCCCTGTCTCTCTATATATAGAGTAACATTTTACATTCACATGCAGCCCAAGTCAGCAAAAAAGGAAGGAAAAAAAGATATGCTGCCATTAAAATCTGTACAAACAATCTAAAAAGAGACAAATACATATTATTCGACACAACATCTTATAGAAAGTGAAATACCCAACCTCACAATGTCACTTTTTTAAACAAAAAACGGCTCTGTGAGCAAGCTCAGCAAAAAAGTCGCCCCCCTGAGCAGAGGAAGTCACAGGAAGGTGCATCATCATCAACAATGTTCAAATTTCACAAGAAAACTTCTTCTTGTGATCAGAAGTTCAGATCACAAGAAGAAGAATAGTGCTTTGACGTTCTCACTCTTGTCCTTGTTAGTGAAAGATATCATCACATTGTCCATCAAGGTTACTTACATCCCTTACAAACATATTTCCAAGTAAAGTAAACCGTTAGGGCGGCACGATGGTGTAGCAATTAGCACTGTTAGCACTGTCGCCTTGCACCAGGTTCGATTCCCGGCCAGGTTAGATTCCCGTCTTTGTGTGCACGGAGTTTGCATGTTCTCCCCATGCTTGACGGGTTTCCTCCGGTTTCCTCCCACAGTCCAAAGACCTGCAGATTAGTCTAATTGGTGTTCCCAAATTGCCCGTAGTGTGTGTGCCCTCAATGGATTGGCACCCTGTCCAGGGTGCACCCCGCCTAATGCCCTAAGTCTCCTGGGATAGGCTCCAGGCTGCCCGTGACCCTGAATACAGGATAAAGCGGCATAGACAATAAGTAAGTAAACTGTCAGCATGGATACTAGTAAAGCTTATTGTGTGTTTGCTAATTCTATGCAACTTATTTTAAAGAAACAAGCAGCTTGTCAGAGACTATAATACCTGAGATACTGTAGATGTTGTCTGTTTGCTTGTATTTAATGCTAAAAAGTCATACAAAAAGGCACCCCAAGCATATAAAACAAACCCCACACCCAAGCATCTATCAGAATTTTGTTAAATGATTCATAAAATGAATGCACATTCGACATTGCAGAAAAAAAAACTAAGGGAAAAAAAAAGTAGAAAGTGGAAGTGCAAACCCCAAGTGTAACGTATTCTCGACGGATGTCTCAGGAGACCGCGGGAGCACCCGCCGCTGCGGCGATGTTGCAATGCTACGATTTTTGTGACGACTTCTCTGTAATAAAAAGCCTGACTGAAGGTAATAAAAATCCCACCGTCCCTTCTGCCGCCGAGAAACTAAAGCCCTGTTCTCATCTATTCATCATCTCAGAACGCTCACGGAGCCAGCGTCGTTCACCCATGGCAATTTCTGTACCGCCGTGATTTAAATTGCTAGCACATACACTCAGATCCGCGGATCTCCCGGAGCTCTTGCTTGAACCCGAGACAGAGCGAGCTCTCCAGTTTGGCTTGGTGGCCGGTAAATGGGATTTCTTTAGGTATCAGCTTGTAGTGCTTTAGAGTATTCTTGCAGCGACTTGAGAACGATGCCCTCGAATCCGCGGTGTAAAAAAATGCTGTACCAGCCCGGCATCGGCCACCCGTTCCCATTCCCATCACCATTCCCGCCGGATTGATTGCACGCCGTGTACAAAAAAAGAAAAAAAGGGCCATTGTCTGAAAATGCCTCTTCGTCCAGTTGCTCGAGTCCAGCTGCAGAGGCACGGTAGGTATATTGATTTTTGTCCGTTATTGCCTGATACAGAGCAATACAGTTTTCAACAACGTGCCGTGATTCCAATTTTAGGGCCCGGACAGGCACGTTATATGGCCTATGTTTTACACGGCGGCCTGCCAGGCCCATCTCATCTCGCCGGAGACAGATGGTCCTCGCTCTCCGCTGATTGTTCACTCAAGCCGTTCTAGCCTTCACCCCCCTCGTCCCCTCTCCTCCCCGTGTAAGAGCTGACCACCCCGCATCGGGAAAGTCCACGCCGTGTCAGGTGAAAGTGTTAAAAAAGGAAGGAAGTGTCTGGCAAATAGAAAATCTTTCCATTTCTTCCAAGGGGAGAATTCATTACCCTCCTGTCCCAGCTTATTTCACCACGTAGGACATAATTGCGCTGAATCAGGTGGCTCTGGGAGCAGAAAACGAGCTGTTCTTTGGAAGGATATAACGTGGCACGTGAGATGGTGGGCTTTATTTGAACAATTGAGGGGGGTAAAACATGGGCAGCTGTCAGGAAGGGAAAAAAAAAACCTCAGTAATAAACACAGTGTTTACTGCGATAAAATTTCTTCCCGGAATGAAGTCTAAGGTGGACACTAGCTTCGATGCTCGGAAGAAGCAGGTTCAATGTTTTTTATTCATCGCCTGTGTACACTAATGAACCAGGCAAAACAAACAAACCTTATTTATGGGAAGAACTTCGGAGTCGTAACGATAATGCGCGCAACCCGTTCCGAGCATCGGCGCCTGCTGCTGCTCTCCGCACGTAGCCTGAGCATCTGGTTGAAGGTTAAATAATTTTTACCAGCTTATGTAGTTAGCGTGCTTGGATGACAGACCTTCATTTCAAAATGAGGAACATGACGTTTACAGGAACACTGACACAACCAAGGACAGGCAGTTAATTGCAAAGGCGTTTATAACTCGTAGAGAAAATGAAGATGCTAGCTAGCCTCAAATACTTTGAATAACCAAGGACCGCTGAAGTGGTATAAGTGAATTTTAACGCACTGGCGTCGCTTTAAGACAAAACTTCATCTTTATCCGATCTACTTTTTCCATTGCTCATCTACGATTCACTCTGTACCTCTCCTGTACCCTGTACCTCTCCTTGTACCCTAAGTCTCCTAGAATAGACTCCAGCCCCCCCACGACCCCGTATACAGGCTAAAAAGAGTGAGTGAGTATTCATAAGTTAGACAGAGACCTGAAATAATAATAATATCATTGATTACATTTTAGCTAATCAGATCATGCTAGACTGTAACAATGTTTTTTGACTAGCTAACTAGCTACCTATGACTTTTATAGTTTGGTCACAGAACACTAAACTGGGGAGCACGCTGGCACGTCCTCTTATCCAGAGAGCTAGCTAGTAAACCTGTCAGCCCGTGAAGTGGTCACACTATAAGGACTGCTTGTGGCCATCCAGAAACATCAATAATATCTCAAAGCCAACATCCAAGAGCACTCAGAAATAAAACACTCAGGAGTTTCAAAATGGCTAAACAAGAACGCGAGCGCTAAGCAGCACGTCTTCAAAGCTAAGAACATACTTAGATTGCTAGACACGGTAAAGAAGGTATATAATTTTTTCTCTACCTGATTGAAACCCTAACCGATTTTCTATATTTTATTTTAATACTTGGCCTTTTTGTGAGCGACAACAAACCCAGGCTTTGCCGTGCTGAAAGCCGGGGCGCGCGTTTCATCAATCACTGTCATAGATTTTCAAATTTGCTCATGCAGCTAAAGCGGTTTGAAATGATTTTACATGCTATGGGAGCGTTCCTCCTGTCAAAAGTGTTTGGACCAAAAAAAAAAAAAAAATGGAAAATGATCTACCTGGATCAGAGCATGAAGTAATACAATTGACTGATTTCTGAGCTGCCGTATAGCCGCGGATCAGTACAGCGAGCGCAGCCTCGAGATAAGATAAGACCAAAATAAATGTTCAGACAGAGAAGGAGGAAAAAAAATAAACAGCTAACGATAGTGTAACGCTCTCGTACAGCGTCTCAGGTTTTGATGTGTGGTTTAACCACAGTGCAGCGCTCTCTTTAGCTGACATTTAGATCGCAGCCTCGGCTATGAAGCCTGCGATTATCTGCTCCATGGCTAGCTGATGGCACAGTAATTGAAAAAGTGGGCTCTTTCAAAGAAGAACGCACGCCGGCGCTTTACAGCAGAAGCATGTCCTTGCACTCCAAGTGGAAAAAACACACTTACAGAAGGGGAGGAACAGGAGTTTAGCCCTTTAAGACCTAAAATCGTAGGTGCTGTGTATGATTAATGAAATCACAGGCCTGTGAAATAGAACCAGATAGAATGTCGGACGTTTTAGTCTCGGGGTTGTGGCTCTAATAAATATGAACACTTATGTGTTTAAAAAAAAATAAAAAATTATAATTTAAATATGTAAATTAAATAATAAATCAGGTAAAAAAATATGCATGAAAATAAATGGGGGGAAAAACCTGACATGAAGAATAACAGAACCGTTTAGATAAAATTGCATGCAATAAATAAACATACATGAGAAAAACTCGATACAAAAAATAGAAATGTTAAATAATCACAAAGAAAAATCTAAAAACAAACAAAAAAATGCAAAAAAAAAAAAAATTTTTATAAAAAATAAAATGTATTTATTTTTTATAATAAATATTTATTTATTTTATAATAAATAAAATTTGTGGTAAAACATCTAATAAGGAAGTAAATAGAGGATTTTTTTTTAAAGGAATGAAAAATGATCATTTAACAACTTTTAAAACTTAAAGCAAAAACTTATAAAAACACACAGTCCACCAGTGTAAAAAGAGAATTTAGGCGTTAGACAAACAAACAAAATAATAATAAAAGGAAAATAAATTACATAAAATTAACAAAACAATAGAAAATAATATTTAAAAAAAATGTAAAAACATTTTATGTGTGAAATAAAAAAAAATTATAATCACATAAAAATTAACTACATGTACAGTTTGGCAGCAAAATGAGATAACACCATTTTTGCATTTTTTTTTTTTTAAATAAAACGAAGTTTTACAAGCTGACATAGGGACAGGGTGTAAAAAGGCACACATGCTAAAATATTAAGTAAAAATTGTGGGGTTATGCACCACTGTAAATCCACCTCCAACAGTTTTGTAACTTTACGGTTCTCCAAAAATCCACTGAACACATTTAGTTCACTGTGTGACAGCAGTGTTCCACTACGTTGCTCATACGACAGAAAGATCAGCTTTTCACGATTTCGTTCAAAATTTGTGGCCACTACGCGTCAGGGTTTGCTTTGCTTAAGCGTTTTAATCTTGCTTTTAAAATAAGGTTTTCAAATTGCTAATATGCACTTTACGTCAGTGCTCAAAAATCAAGAACTTTTGGGGTAAACAAACCAAACACAGAAATAAAATGCTAAAAAGTAAAAAGAAAAAAAAAAAAACCCACATAATACATCGAGAAAACGTGCAAGGTTGAAAAGTTGTGCTTTTCTGTACGAGTTGCCTGCGGGTTAATTGGCTCTGATTCTTAACGCCTGATCCGATGCTTGGCTATCGATTGGTAATGCCTGGCTCCGAGGGCCCACTTTCCCAAACTGCTCCTGATCTCACACATTAATCTTCGAGTTCGTTTTGGCCTGCAGACAACAACAGAAAGAGAAGTGTTATTACGGCTACATTCGCTGCCGTGTTCCTCAGATTCGTGTTACTGTGCGCTTCAACAACTGGAAGCTAGTGTGTGTGTGTGTGCGTGTGTGTTTTTGTGTGTTTATGTGTGTGTGTGTGTGTGTGCGTGTGACGGCTGAATCTAATGGAACGCGCCATGAGAAATGACTGCTCGCAGCCAGGGCATGCTAGCGCACGGCTTCTAGCCAGAGGTTTTCATTAAGCAACGCTTCACATCTTCGGCTTCCTCGTGCTGTTCCTGACGCTATTTTTTTTTTACCGCCGTCCTTCTCGTCTTATTACCCAAAGGTAGAAGAAGAAAAGAAATCAGGAGGCGAAAAAAAAAAATTTAAGAAGAATCAAAGAAGAAAAGGTTATTAGCGCTGACTTTTTCTGCCGCGCTCTGTTTGAGAAAAAGCTGAGATCCGTGTTTGCATAAAACCTCATCAAACACCGCCCTTTCCCCGGTTAGAGACGTCTATTTGTGCTGAATCTGCCCCAGTTGACGCCTACAGGGCCACGTGGCCTTCCCAGAGGTGCGTGGAAAATGAGTGTTTTGCAGAATACGGAGCATTTAGAACAAATCAATACATAATTTCACGGAGAAACGCGATGAGATCAGGTTTATTATCTCTGTAATGAGAGAATGGGGCTTGAAAAGGTCCATTCTGGGGCAAAACACCGTGCAATTGCATATCTTATTTATCTCTTCAATATTTATTTAGAAGCTCTGCAGTTATACGAGCGTCATATTCGCTGAAGATCTGAATAACGCTTGGCCTGGAAGGTAATGAGTGTTCAGGCTGTTAACAGAACCTAGTGCTTGGATGTCGTATGCGGCCCACAAGGAGCGATGAAATATATCAGAACGAGTGCATTAAAATAAACATGTGACACCGTCTGACCAATCAGAATCCGGAATTCAGCACCTCCTTGGTATAACAGTAAACCCTAAAAAGATGCAGGAATCCCAAGTCCAATAAAAAAGAAAAAGAAAAAAGGAAAAACATAATCATACTCTCGATCCTATAGTGCCATCTGATGGCGTACGGCGCTATGAAGTCTCCGCTCATCTCCATTCCTTCATTAGCATAATCGCTGCAGAATAGACGCTATAGAAAATGCTAAGTAAATATTCGTATATCTGAGCCGCCTGGCGTCATCTCCGTCCCTGACATCATCAGGACTCTTTTCATATTCCCTCCAAATCCTGTCTTCAAAGACAGCTTTAAATCCTCTCCCTCTCTCTACCTCTCTACCTCTCTCGGAGATGCACTGCGGTCATCAAGAGCTTGTGATAGATTCCCTCTCCCTCCGCCGCAGAGCGAATGCGAGAGAGAGAGAGAGAGAGAGAGAGAGAGAGGCTTTCGGTAAAATAAAGGTAGTTGAACAATTCTCGCAGGTCCCATCAGCCGTCTCGCTGACACTTCAAATGGCCCTCTTTCATCTCCCCGGCTGCCACGCTTCCACTCCCATCATCACTTCTTCACTCCTTCTTCTCGCTTAATCCGCCTGTTGTGCGCAACTTCCTCCTGCCATTTGCTTATCTGCCCGGATCCTTTATCTCCGGACGCGCAAATGACTCTCTTAAAGAACTCCAGAGCGCGTTTATTGGGTTTTTTCTCACCGCATTCTGTGAACACTTAAAGATATTTATAATGTTAATTCACAGGAGGGTGAAGAGACAGAATATTTTAGAAGGAACAGTAAGCAGGGTAATCCAATCAATGTCCAGAGTCAGATATGGTCTTAGTCGTATTTAATTTATACAAAATATATATGAGAGAGTGTATGATTTAAAAACAAACATGCCTGAGAGATACACACATTTAAATGTATGATATACTGTATTCATTTATTATACTTTATAATACAGTATAACCCCACTCTCAATCAATCCATGGACGGCAGAAGCAGTTACTTCACCTACAGTATGACATCCTAATGCTAAGGCTACATAATGAAATATGTAATTACGAACACCTTTTTCATAAATGGTTTATGACAACAATTTATAATGTCTCTTAAATGCCTTATAACTGTTAACGTGTTATAATGCGTTCACACGATATTATACCATGTTAGAATGTCCCATGAACGCATTATAACACATTCATATTTATAAATAAAATTTATAAATTCATATGCATAAAAAAACAACTGTACACTGCTAATGTCAGGTTACATGATATAATATAATAATAATATATAATACATTATATAAATAAAGTGTTAGGCATTTAATGTACAGACCTATGTCAGGCATAATGAAGCATTATGTATGCTTTATAACACAATCCGAAGGCATGTCAAATTAATTAATACAATTGATTGAATTTGTAGAAAGTCTTACAGTATACACACACACACACACACACACACACATACACGATTGTAGTAAAACTTTAAACTACGGTCAAAATCCTAATAACCAATAAACATGTTCATATCATGTTATAAAGCATTCATATAAGGTATTACGCACTTGTTATACATATTGATGAAAGTGCATTATGTACAAGAGTGAGGAATCTAAATAAAAACCCAAGCATTTTAAAAGAGCCTGAATCAGTACTTATTATAAAATATTCAGTTCTTATCAGCCTAAACTGAAACTCATAGACGTCTAACGCGTGAGATGTTCATAGAGAAGGTTTCACTTTGGATGAAATGAATATTATATATTATATAAAATGTTCACACTGCAGAAGGAGGAGCGAAATCTGGGCCTGTGATCTAAGCAGTGTTTGTGCTTCAGATGCTGCAGTTCCACATCAGGTCTCACTCGCTCATCCATCGGGGATCAAAATGGCACGATGCCAAGCCACGCCGGTGTAATCTGCGCTCCCGCAGGTCCCCCTGGTGGCCAGAAACCAGAAATGTGATGGATGAAGGAGTGCGGTGCAGAATGTGAGCCTTCGAACCCACACTGTAACGAATCCGCAGCTCACTGTTTAACATCCTATAATGTATTGGAGACATTGTAGAGGGGAAAAAGCTTAATTTGGATGTGTATCAGAATATCCTCTATAGATGTATAAGGGTCGTTGAGTGCAGGTTATTTAGTTGTAGTATTTAATAAAGTATTTAATGTTATATTGTACAGTACATGTTGCTTTATTTCCACTAGTAAAAAAAATAATAAAAATAATAATAATAATGTTAATACTCATAATGAATAAGATTTTTATTAATACTAATGTAATCATCTTAAACGAGAAAAGGAAATAAAGTTCTCCAATCGCTGTAAATCTGTAAATAAAATATAGAAAAGGAGGTGCAAACTTTTGCATTGCACGGTTCTTAATTGCAACGCTGCCTAACTGATGACGATTTTATTATTTGTGTAAAAAAAAAATTAAGTAAAATGGAAAAAATAAACTTTGATTTGTTATTCTTATGTTCATCTTTTATTTTTCTTTCTTTTTTTACTACCTTTTTATGATTTTTTTTTTCTATATTTGTAATTCGTACCTTTTTATATTCACTCTTTGGTTGTGGGAATGAAATAACGGTTCTATTGCAATTCAGTTCAGCATTTTATTTTTGCTACTTTAATATACCATGTGCATTATTATTATTATTATTATAATTATTATGAATAGACAATTTTAAGTGCTTGTTTGGTGAATAATTCAAGAGGAATCTTAAAACAAACTGAAGGTCCTCTAAAACTATGAAAAAATGAAAGGTTATAAAACTGAGCCTCTTGTGAGCAGCTGATAAAGAACACTTCCCTTTGAGTAATTTCCTGCCGGCGCTGAAAGCGACATGTGACACATAATGTACTCTTCATCCTCGCTCTCTGTGATGTGTGTATTAATATTTTCAGCATTTTTCAGCCTGTGATGCCTCGGTCTGGGCTGCATATTAAACTAGAGGGAGAGTGCATGTGTGTGTGTGTGTGTGTGAGCACTGCGGAGAGCGAGCTGCATTACAACGTGGCTTGCTTTCACACGGCTCTTTCCATCACACCTGGTGTCACTTTTAAGGCAAATTAAACCTCGGCGGATTAAAATGTTAAACAGCGCTCTCGGGCTGCAGTCAATATTGGCGTATCTGAACGTCACTTCTGATCCTTGAGAGCTTGGAGTTCTGAGATTCTCTCTCTCTCTCTCTCTCTCTCTCTCCGTCACCTGTACTCCATCTTGGCTATGCGGTGTAAGAATTCTGTTCCATCAGCACCACCTTTCTACTCACACACACACACACACACACACCGTATCCGTTGCCAGACCCTTGCTAGAAAATCTTGTCAGGATCCGAGCACGTCCGTCGCTTTATTGCTTCTGAGAATTTTCAAACACACAAAGCGGTTATACAACCGACCATGGCGCTCCTCAGAGCGGGTTCATTCCACGCCGCGGATAAACAAATCAGGATCTGTCTGCTTTTGCGAGGGGTTTTGAAATGAGACGCAACATCTCAGTTATTCCCATTCTTCCCTTCACACACACACACACACACACACACACAAAAAAAAAACGCTTGCTGCTTTCCAGCCAGCCTCCAGGCTCCAGGAGCCAGGCTACAGTGGCATTTTTGGCCCAGCCTGGTACGTTTTGCTGCCAAACACACGTCGCCGTCAGGCTTTGGGAAGCATACGGTCTATCAAGCACTTCCAGGCATCCTGGCTTTTTAATCCCAAGCAGAGATTAAAGGAGACAGGCACGGAAAGAAAGGCATTTGTTCAATGATGCACCTTCATTACACAGGCAAAAGCCAGATTGCTTTTTTTTTTTATTGCAGTTAAATTTCGATTTTAACACTTTAATTGGTCTCAGTGTTTATAGGGCTGCATAACACCTTTATTAGCCCTTCGTCAGAAATAAACCTATTATATATATTATATTATATATAAACCTATTCTCCTTAAACATAATTTTTTTTTTTTTTTCCAAAAATAGTTGTAAACAAGTTGCCATAGCATCAAAGTCAAGCGACATAGAGTGTCATTGCTATAAGAAGGTGTTATGACACTTCTGTGTTGCTCATCGTGCTTGTGCTCAGATTTCTCTGGTCAAATGTGATGTTAGATTGACATAACACCTGGATCACAACTTTGTTATCATGGTCTCATGAGATTGTAATTAGTATTTATAAACACATTATGATCAAGAATAATAAAATGCAATTCGTATTTATATAAATGTGTATATACTATATATATATATATATATATATATATATATATATATATATATCTTTGGACTTCATCCAAATCGATATACTGTAACACCTGAGTCTAGGGACATTATTATGCCGTCATAAGGGTGTTATGACACTTTCCTGCCTGACTGTTTAGTCCTGTGTACTTGTGACACGTAACGAGTACGGTAAAATGATCAGTGTACAGTATGATACTCCCAAATCGCGAACTAAACGTGATGAATAAGTTTTGACATTATGGTGTCACAGTGTTATAATAAGCATTCATAAGCATTCCATTAGAAACAAGAAGATGACATGGACTTTCTACACATAAAAATGTACACCACATTACACTGATTTACAATATTATAATAGTGACGTGACTCTTGACGTAGGAGAAATGCACTGAGCTACGAGGATCATGGTCCGACAGTATAATATGAGTCAACATTATGTCAAGTCTCATGACAGCCTTAAGTCAAGCCTAGATTCAGGTATTGAATTAACTTGACAGAAAGCTTTATAAACACAGCAAGTGATGGAACAAGCCCTTTGGAGAAAACACTTAACACTTAAAAAAAAAAACACTTAATTTTTTTTATGTTTAAAAAAAAAAATATTTGTTTTTAACAGTTTTATTTTTATTTTAAATTATGTTTTTATTAGTTTTAATTAGTTTTTTATTTTTTATTTTTATTAAATTTTAATTAGTTTAAAGTTTTGTTGCAAACTGCATTTATTTTTATTTTAAATGAAATGTAAAGGTTTTTGTTAAAATGTCTTATTGCTATTATCTTTTATTTTATTTCATGTTTATTTTATTTTCTTTTATGTAAAGCACTTTGAATTACCACTGTGTATGAAATGTGCTATACAAATAAACTTGCCTTGCCTTGCCTTGCCTTAAGTTATTGTATTATATCAGTTTGGCCATGACAGAGGTTATGTAGGTGTTATGTAGTCTTATAGCCACTACTGCTAAGTAAAGTATCACAATCATTTATAAATACACATAAAGACACCAAGATTAGATATAACAAAAAGAAAGTAAATTACTTTGAAGCACCCATCATTCAATGGCAAAAAAAAGTGCTTATGTAGGCACTATGTAGCCTTATGAACTCTACTGCTGTGTAAAGTGTTAGACACGTAGATGAGACAGGTAAAGAAAAGATATAACAAAGACTTAGCAAAGAAGTTAAAAATGATAAAGTTGTTAAGGCAAAGTGTTTATGTAGGTGCTGTGTAGCTTTATAAACACTGCCATAATGGAAAATGTTCATATGTCATTTTAAATAATGGACTGGTAGAAAATGCAAAGATGTGCTATAAGAAAGGCACACTGCTTATCAAGTGGAGGGGAAAAAATAGCCTATGTAGGCATTATGTAGCCTTATGAAGTCCACAGCTGGGTAAAGTGTTAGTCTTGATTTTTGGAAAGAGACCGGCAGATGAGACAGGGAACGAAGAGATGTAACAGAGGCTTCACAAATAAGTTAAAAATGATGAAATGGTTTAATGGGTTGAAAAGGTTTGTGTAGGTGTAGGGTTGTGTAGCTTTATAAACACTTCTGCAATGTAAAGTGCTGACATACCGTTAAATAATACACAAGTAGAAAATGCAAAGATGTGCTATAAGAAATGTTGAATCATTTTATTTAAAAAATGTGAAATGGAAGGGGAAAAAAGAGCCTATGTAGCATTATGTAGCCTAATGACCTCTACGTCTTAGTAAAGTGTTATCCATTAGCTCACTTTAAATCAGTACAAGCTGTTTACTCGCTGGTTGAATGAAAACTTTTTTCCCCACTGCAGAATTTCTGAGCTCATCCTCTGGGTGACCCTGCCTCGATTAATGAACACATGTTTATGAGTCCTGTTATTGCAAATAGCTCGGGCAGGAAGAGCTCGAGCCTGTTAAATGCACTTAACCTCTCGGAGTGCTCCGGAATATCAATTCCGCCGGCGTTCCGCGGCACGCCATTAACATCTTGACATCCCTTTTCCACTTCGAGTAATTTCGTGGCTTTTTAAAGCTCCATCTTGGCTGCACGGCTCACCTTAAGCGCTATGCAAATGGAGGAAAGGGCAGCTTTGATGGTGCCTCTGGCCTCGGTGCCAACGTTGCAATCAAACACGTCGACCGGGGAAGTTCACCGGTTAACGTCTAACTCGTGAGCTGATTCACACAAAGCAGACCGTTTAGCTTTCTTTTCTTATTAAAATAAGTCATCTTCCCAAAAGCGGACGGAGCAGAACGTATCCGGAGACGTGCTGCAGATGCCACTCGCACCCTAGTAAAGACGGAGCGGCGTCACAAACAGTCGGATTATTGTGCGTTTAAAATAAATAAATGCTGCGCCGGTGAGCTGATCTGCGATCTGTAGGGCTCTCGAAAGAAGCAGGCGCAAATAGCTCTGTGGTGAAACATGCGTGTCTTTCTCAAGCGCTTTTGAGCTCGGGTGTGTTTAATACGGGAATGCCTAATTAGCCTGCCAAGCTGATGTGCTCGGAAATCCTAAAAAGGTTCGAAAACAAATGTTTTTACTCCAGTTTGGTGGAGAAACGTCAAGCAGGCATTCAGAGAAGGCACTTGAAACACACACACACACACACACTCTCTCTCTCTCGCTCAAGCTGCTTTATTAGCATTCATGACTCTCGAGGAAGATATTGCAGCGCTGTCTCCGGCATTCTGACTGCCTCAGCACGGACGGACAAAGGAGGGAAAAGCGATCGCTGTGGACCAGGAGATGGCAGTGATAACAAAGAAACTGCGTCTCTCTCTCTCTCTCTCTCTCTCTTTCTTTCTGTCTTCTTTTCTCTCGCTCGCTCTACACGTCCCCGCTTCTCCTCACACACTCAATTCACGCGGTGTAATGAGCCCCATGTTTGTTCATCGGCTTTGCCTCGAAATGAAATAAGCACCGATTGTTTAACCACCTTTATCACCAAAATGACACATTAAAATTTCACAGGCGGAGTGCGGCGCCCTCATTAACATCGCAGACGGAGGCTCGCGAGGAGAGAAGTGCAGCATTTCTGTTTTTCAGAAATGTCAAGGTTACGGTCAAGACGACGGAAAGGCAAATGGTTTCGTGCGTAAGATGGAGGAGCAGATGTAGAGAAGGTGACAGCGGGTTCTTTCATGTTCTCACTCGTCCTGTACGCGAGTTCGCAGGTCAAGCGACTGGGGTTTGTTGCTTTATAAAGATTGACATTTTGTAGATTTTCCTTTGGATAATGCTCATACTTTCAGAATATGTAGTAAGAAATAGACGACATTTGATACGCTAGTGTTATGAAACAGACTGAAGTTCAATCCTGGGTGAATTTTCAATACAGCCTAAAATCCAGAGCTTCTGGGATAAACTCGGGGTTTCAACACCACCCTGACCAAGGAAGCAATCATTTCTAAAAAATATAAAGTTCCCCAGTCAGAGATACTTTCCTGATTACTATTTTTCCATATGTAGATAATATGTTTCATTCAAAATTCTTTCAAGGTACACTCCTAGAACATTTTAGTCCTTGCAGGTTCTTCAGGTTTCTTTCAGGGGTTCAAAAGTATTTATGATCCGAAAGCATTTCAAGTACATCCATCCATCCGTCCTCTATACTGTTAATTCCAATTCAGGGTTACAGTGGTAGCAGGAAAAACACAGAGATGCTTAGACACCCTTCTCTCCAGCTACTTTCCCATAGTGCTCCATCACTCTCCTGCCACCTGGCAGGCATTGCACCAAAGTCCCTATTATGGACCTTGCAGGTGGTGGTGGTCCCACATGACCCCTCCACATTGAAACAGTGAAGAACCCCGGAAGAACCCCTTTGTTTCCATGACTGTACCAAAGACACGTTCTTGAAAAGTAGAAACTAACTACCAACTTCACCAGGTTAACACAGCACATACACTTTCCCTCAAGAGTTCTTCAAGGATTCCTTAGTGGTTTCTAGTGTCCACGCTGGTTCCTTAAGGGTTCATTGGGTACCCAGCTTCCAATAAACTAAAATAAAACTAATTTTAAAGTGGAAATCTCAATGATAGGAAATGATAGAGTTATTTTTTAAAACAAAGGACATTCATTGAAGGACCCCTCTGATTTTACAAGTAGAACCCTATAGTCAACAATTTTTATTAAGGTTTAAGGTTGTACTGCATACCTAGCCAGTTAATGGTTCATCAAGGGTTCCTTAGTGGGTCAGAGCTTCCACAAATGGGTTTTACTTCTCATAGTATTGTAAGCCCTTTATGAACATGGACAACTGATGAACCCCCCTCATTGAGGTGAATCCTTATACGATTAGGGTACATTACTGGGTCTGTACCTTACAGAAGGTACTACACTTTAAATATTTTCGCAAATAAAAAGCAGAGAGGTTTTAATACAAATAAAACCGTAAGTGGCACTTTGGAAAGCAGGTCACTAGCGTACCAAAAAAAATGGCTAATCAAGAAAGAATTCTAGGACCTGTAGCATGAATCATTTTGTCATCTATACAATGACTCGAAAACATGATGATTTCTTGGATATAGAGAGATTTTGTAAGATCCAGATGAACATCTAGATGACAAATGTAAAGCGAGCGTCCAGTTGACGGAAAAAGAAGTATAAAAGCGGCATTTCCTTCATTCATCACATTCAGCACCGACAGCACAATAACGCCGGAAATTTCCGTACCATCTATCATCTACCCCTATAACGCTAATGAGACTTCTGTCTTCATGCCATCATTCTTCACACCCCATAAACCCTACGCTAATGCCATCAGCTTCCTCCTCTCGCACCCTACAAACACAAACGCTTTTTAAACTTCAATAAAAAAAAAAGAAGGAGAATATAGAAAAGATATCATTTTATCATTTTCGAGTCATCTGTTCCCTCCGGCGCCTGCGTCAGAAGCTCAAACCGTCAGAGTAAACACAGACGCTTAAACGCCCCGGCTTCCAGAGAGATAATTTATGCATCGGCGTCTTCAAGGCTGCATCAGGACACGACTCACGCTCGCTGCGGGTCTGTGATGTGCATTGCGATGTATACGAGTTATTTTTACCGCTAATCTAAAGACAAGAACGACGCCTTTATCCACCAACCTTGGACAGAAGAAGTTGAAAGAAAAAATTTATAAAAACCTAGCTGGCCTGGAACAAATGGTGCAATTAAAGCAACCGTGCAATTAAAGCAAAGACCGAGTCTGGGGGAAAAAAAAGGCATAATGGACATGTGAAACGGCGGCTAAAGCTAAAACACACTGAGACACAAGTTTGAGTTTTTACTCCACGCTGCTTGTTTGTTAATTGGGCCTAACGGTGCATGCAAAGTTACGAACAGGATTATGAGCGTGACGCGCAGTTCTCAGCACATTCGCAATTCATTTCAATTAATTTGTACAATAAATGAATTCATTAATCACCATCATTGCTCAAAAAATGTTTAACATGAAAACAACCTTGGAAATTTTAAAAATAAATAATAATAAATAATAAATCCTATGAATAAGATAAAAATCATTCATGTATAAAAAGACAAAATTAAAATTATCTTAAATGTCCTTTATTTGACTGTTTCCATTTCTACTAATAAATTATATATAAAAATATTAAATTTACATCAGGAGCTTTAAATCTGGTGGTTAGCACTGTCGCTTTGCACCTCCAGGGTCCGGGTTCGATTCTGTGTGCATGGAGTTTGCATGTTCTCCTCGTGCTTACTGGGTTTCTCCGGGTACTCCGGTTTCCTACCACAGTCCTCCCTTATTGGCGTTCAAGAGTTGCCCATAGTGTGTGAGTATTTATGTGTATGTGTGTGTGCCCTGCAATGGGTTGCCACCTTGTCCAGGGTGTACCCCGCCTCGAGCCCTCTGTCTCCTGGGATAGGCTCCAGGCCCCCCGCGACCCTGAATACAGGATAAAGCGCTATAGACGACGAGTGAGTCAGTGAGCTTTAAATCCTGTTGACATTTTCAAACACAGACGTGGTGTTCCACTGCAAAACGGCTCAGTTTTTGGCTTCTATCTGACGCCCGCTATTAATAAATAAACAGCAGGACTCTAATGAATAATGAAAGTAATGAATAGAGAGGGGGGGGGGGGGTTCATTGTGAGTGAACATTTAAAGGTAAATCACACTACGTCAAATGGTTATGCCACTTTCTTTTGTGTCTTGATTTTCAATACAAAAACATTTAAACATAATGCAGTAATTTTCATGCAGACGAGTATAAATAAAATGTTAACTATAAACGCCATTAGAATGAATGATCACAACCGATTATATCCTGTATCTGTAGCCACTTCCGCTGATGCTATTGTTGTGGAAGGTCCTGTTTTCACTCACATTATAGCTGTTTTTTAAGAGTTCATCCTTTACTGACCTTTGTCATGTTACTGAAAATACTATTACAAAGAGCTGAAACTGGAGACTCCTTTCATTTTTTTCTCGGACTTTGTCCCTTTATTCTAAGCGTTATCACATCGGATCATTTGATCTGCAGGATCAGGCACAGGTTTAACATCAGATGCTGTTCCTGACGCAACCCATCCAATTTCCCCAGGCATGGGATTGGGACGAGCCGGGGTATGTCCTTGACAGGGTGTCAATCCATCTCAGGGCACAGTCACACCTTTTAATTAGCCTAATCGCATGTCTTTAGACTGTGGGAGGAAACCGGAGTACCTGGAGAAAACACAACAAGGGGATGCTTGGCCGTGCCGACACGTGTTGAAATGTATTGCGTAAATATAAACCTGTGCTACTGTCAGAGCTGACGATAAAGGAAATGCATTAATCTGACTGATCAGAATTCAGAGCTGTGGTATGACTCACTTTAAGCCACATTCAAATATTTAAGTAATTAAAATTCAAATGCAATTAAATAAGGGATTAATGAAGCCGCCAGGTCTGGTGTGATTGACGCAGAAGGAAATTGAAATAAGCAGCTCTTCCGATGAATAACAAGAGCAAAACCACCGATATAAAACAGGTAATAAAAGTATCTAAGTGTCTTCAGTCAGCTTTCTTCAATAGCAGGCTTTGGTGTAAGTCTCAAGCCTTTGCTCACAGCCGCGTCGTCAGCAGATGGTCAGAATCACTGAAGATCTCTGAAGTTCAACACCGTCTGGGCTGAACTCGAACCCTTAGGCAACTCCAGCGCTTTCTCCAAGACAGCAGGGGCTACGGCGCTCCCCGCTGCCTGCTAATCCCCCGCCTCTCCTCGCTGGCACACACTCAAGCGCCGCTAACAAGTCGTGAAAGGCCACAGAAAAGAGCGAGAGCTCTGAAACAGTCGCAGTTCCCCTCTCTCACGCTTTCTCGGGTTAAATGACAGTCAATTCCATGACGGCACTCTCTTTCTTTGTTTTTAATTTTGATTTAAAAACAAAAAAAAGTGACAATAGATACCAGAGACTGATTAAAAGTCTACGAGGAGCCAAACTCCACCCGGCGCTCGGTGCTTGGCACGCCGCAGCCATATGCTTTGTTGTTGTTTGTTTTTCTCCGCTGACCTACTTTGCAATTTGCAGCCTGATTAAAAATCGCACTGGTTGGAATTAACGAGATGTCAGGGAGCAAAGATGGCGCCCAAACCCATCAGAGGAAAGAAGATGCGTAAACACTTCCACCCAGACCTGGCCACACACACACACACACACACACACACTGCCAGTCTTACCCTCGATGTCTCTCTCACTCTCTCTCTAAAGCATCACTTCTCCTCTGGATGACTTCAGTTCCATCAACACACACCATCTTCTGTTGGATTCTGATTGGTAAGTTGGTGCTGGTTAGTCTTCCAGAGCAGCCTGTTCTTATATGTTATCATTTCTACAGGAAGAGAATCAAGGGGTCGGGCTTCACATGTTGAAGGGGAAAAATTAAACAAATAAAAAATACTTCCTAATGGTTACTGGGCATCGGTGGCTCAATGGTAGGCATCTGGGTTTGATTCCCAGCCACTGGATGGAGTACAGTGCCAAAGCCTAGATAAAATGGAAAGGTTGCATCAGGACGGGCATCCGGAGTAAAACCTGTGCCAAGTTGTGTGTCGATGTTAGGAGCAACTGAACAACCACCAACAACGACATCCTAATGGATACTACAGAGTATAATTCTAATAGTTAAAATCCTGTTGGCTGCCCTGCTATGGATTGGAACCCCGTCCAGGTGTTTTGTGTCTCAAGTCTCCTGGGATAGAATAAACACAGGATAAAGTGGTATCTTATTGGTATCTTATTTATTAGTGGTAAATCATTAACTTCTATACTATATACTATTATTAACTGTAATAATAATTTCAATAAACTGAATGTGAGGGTGTGGCACGGTGGCTTATTGGTTAGCACTGTTGCCTTGCACCTCAAGGGTTTAGGGTTCGATTCCCGCCTCTATGTCTGTGTGTCGAGTTTGCATGTTCTCCCCGTGCTTGGTGGGTTTCCTCCGGGTACTCTGGTTTCCTCACACAGTCCAAAGACAGGCAGATTAGGCTTATTGGTGTTCCCAAATTCCCCATAGTGTGTGTGACTGAGTGTGTTTATGTGACAATGCGACAAATTGGCACCCAGTTCATGGTGATCCATGTTGCAAATCCATAAAACATAATATAGATCAGGAGTGATAAAATATACTATTAGGCTTATGGTTATAAAATATATTATTAGGATCTGTTCCTGTGCTCTGGGAGAGTGTTTCACCAAATCCCCTCTCCATCTCTGACCTTGAATGTTTCTGCCCCGAAGCGAAACCCTGCACCTGCGCCCTTTACCGTCCTTTAAGTCTTTAACATTAAAACAATACGCCAACACAAATGAGTCAGGAATCCTTGCTCTGGTTTTTACGGCAGGTTACGTGCAAAAGAGAACGGATTTGCATTTATTTACCCGGCAACACGCCAAACCGCTCCTGCTCTGGGCCGAGCCCAGGAGAACATCCCCCGGCTGTATGAATGCTAACTACTCTCACATCCTGACCCGTAAAAATAGCAACTTGCGAATAATACCTCATTAACGAATCAATCGTGCGGCTTCGTGAAAGCTGGAAACACGCAAAAAAGATATTCAAATTGGTCTTGCAGGACTCGGGCTCATCAGCATGTTATCCGAGAGGCTTAATTCCTCACCATCTTGGTGAGCTTAGAAAGAGAAAAAAATGTTCGATGATTACCGGGATGGAGAGCAAGGCGATGAAATGGAGCTTGAGAGGAGATATTTTTGGTATCCAAAGTAAATTTAGGTCCTTTTGTTCAAAACGCTTCTTCTACTGGTCTGGGTTACTGAGCTGCACTTACTGTACAAATGGATGTAAGGGATATATTCATACAGATAGTACATGGAAAATGCACTTTATGACAACTGTAGAGCACAATGCAAATTAAATTTGTGTATAAAGCCTTATACAGTTATATAATCGTAACAGGATAAATAAATTACAGTTGGCTTATGAGAAGAAAAGCGTTCATGATTCTGTCAAGTATTCGGAAAAAGCTTAGCAATAATACTAACAACAATATTAAAAATAAAAACACCTTGGCCCCATCACACTGAGCCATGTTCTTACTACGTCCACAAAAAAGGGTAAAACGCAGTAAAAACCTACGAGGATGTGGCATTTGGCCTTGTTGTCTTCCATGGGTCGTTCATGAACGATTCGTTCTTTTTAAACGAATCTTTAACGTGATTCAGAAGAACGGAAAGTCTCTGAGAGTGATTTGTTCTCTTTCTTACTCAAATTCATCACAAAACCTCTGTAGGTTATGTACAGAGAACAGAATTGAGCGATTCTTTCTCAATGACTCTTCTACTCCGAGTCGTTCGTCCTTTTGTCACCTGACTCCCATAGACGCCATGCAATGCAGTGCACAGGAAGCAGATTTGAACATTTAACGAGTATTCAAGTCCTGAGTCGTTCGTTCTTTTGTCACGTGACTCCCATAGACGTCATGCGGTGCAATAGATAAAAAAAAATAAACGACTCAGACTAGAAGATATGAGAGGTGAACTACTCATTCTGTTTATTATATGTCCTTCGCTGCATTGTATTATTTTCATTACTGGAACTATAGCCAAAATTTGTGTATGTAGACGTATTGGGGGTCTGTTTACTAAAAATACAACATTTTATTTTATTTCGTTATTAAAAAAACGAAATGAACTAAACGACTCAAAAAAAAAAGTTTATTTTGATGAACGAGGTTCAAAGAACCAAGTCACTAAAATGATTCAAACTTCCCATCACTACTCCCTTGATTTTGAGATGTATCGCAATTTTTTAGATGGGAAAAAAAATAAATAAACAAGCCTGGTGAGGATGTGATCAAAGCGAGATGCAGAAAGAACTTAAAAATAAGGACGTAGTAACGACGGCTGACTAACACCTCTTAGGGACTTCAACGAGTTGTCATCGGGATGTCACTACGTTGTTGCTATGTCAATAAAGTTCCCCCAGCGCCCTTTTCAGGCTTGTATATACCAAGCTAGTTACTATAACCATGGTAAGTCCATTCCACATTTCCATTCGACACTTCCTGTGTTGGGGGATTCATACCATGCAAAGACAAAGTAGTAACTGTGTGATATGTGCCTAAAAAGAGTGCGGTCTGATCAGGTATAGTCATGAATTGGTTCGATCTCACAGGACGTTGTAAAAGAGCGTGACAGGAAATTAATGACAACATGATAACTAGGAATGACTAGGACGTACTGTAAGATGACCTTGATAAATGCACATTTTTCCATTTTGACATTCCTGCTGTGTTCATCTATATTTTTAGGACACTGTGGGAACTGCATGGTGTTTGTCCCCCAGGGTAAAAGAAGTAAGTAAGACTATATAGCTTGGACACACAATCATGGCACTGCATTAGGTATTTATATACATGTCATAATGATAATGTTTTAAGGCAAGTCTAGAACCCACAAAAAAGTGTCACTCTGCTTAAGCGTTTTATTAAAAGTTTATAGTTATGAATGTGTTAATTAAAGTATCAGCACATATTTGGAAAAAAAAAAAGAAAAGAAGTGACCTTTTTATTCCAAAACACTGATTGAACCCTGACAGGTTTATAAGATGTTTAATTGAAAATCATATTTTTACGATGTTATCTCTCACGGGAAAAGCGTAACATTACCATAATGGAAAGCATTTCAGGTTTCCTTATCAGAGAACCCCACTGTACCAATCCATCGTCACACCACTAACAGAAACACAATCCTGATAAACGACTAACAGTTGTGTTTAGTCTAATCGCCACTTAACTGATAACATTTGTCAAACTTTCAAAACTTCATTATTTCCTCATTTATCATTGCGCGATGAAGCCTGGCCATAATCAGAGCTTCTCCTCGCCCGGCAGAGCGAAAATCGAGTCTAATAACTGAACGAGAACGAGTGCAAATTGGCAGCGAACAATTTATTAATTATGTTACTCGCTATGAACGACGCACTGTGCAACTGCGGCGTGAAGGGAACGCAAATGCTAGAGAGCGTAAGGAGAAGATGAAGCCACCTTATATCTGCTGTATTACCCGTAAGACTAAAAATACGAGTACCTTAAAATAAGCGGTGTTTCCTGACTAGCAACACTGAGTGTAGGAAGAGTGTAGGAAGCAAAACATGCTAGCATATATCAGTTGTCATGCTAGCGTATAAACAACAATAAACATGTACGCCACAACAGGCTTTAAAGCAACCAGTCGAGTTTGTAAGACTAAAAAGCATGGAGCTTTGAAGATAACTTTTTCAAAATGAAATTAGCTATTAAATTTTTCCACATGTGCACCATATATGCTACATTACTAAAGCATGTGCTTGGTTGTTGCTTCTCAAAGTCAGAACTTTTTTACAAAATCTTTACAGACTGGTTTTCTTTCACGGTATGTTAGTAGTTACCACTGTGGCCTTGCACCTCCAGGGTCCGGGTTTGATTTCCACCTGGCGTCTGTGTGTATGGAGTTTAGATGTTCTCCACATACTTGGTGGGTTTCCTGTGGGTACTCCGGTTTCCTCCAGTCCACAGACATGCAGATTAGACTGGTGGTCCCAAATTGCGCGTAGTGTGTTGGCTTACCACAGACGTAAAAATGGGAATATACTGTATACAATGGTCACCACTGGCCTCCAATTGGACTACAGAGGTTCCTAGATGAATGGATGGATGGATGGTCTTCTTTCAGATAATAGACATGAAATACCACTTTTATCACGACAAGCCAGCGCTCACTAGCGTTTGTCTTTGATTCACGTTAACTTGTATATTTGTTCACTGCTAAACCAGAGGCGCCAGTATTCCGGCTTTTTTCGTAGTAAGATATACATTCAATCAAACAGCTTTTACATTTAATTAGCTTTAATTAACTAGCTTTGAATGTTTTTTAACAAACAAAGCAAAATCATAAATTTTGTGAAACTGGACAAATCGTTTTTTTTTTTTTTCTACCTGCTGGAGAATTTAATAATTTACGCCCAGCTGGACTGGATTCAAAAATGAATGAATTCTGTAGCTAGTTATTTAGCACAGTAGGGAATTTAATTTGATAATGAAAGATCTAATTACATGCTATATTGTAAGTTTTAGACTCTAGACATTAAAAAAAGAACTAACAGCAGAAATTAAAAAATAGCATGCAAGTTTTCATACAACAATGTTAATGGAAAATGAAGAGAAGATATTCAAAGTTAAGCTAGGTTTAATTACAAAACCAGAGAATCTGCAGGAAGGGAAAGCAATTAAACTTTACTCGGGCCTTTAAAATAAATAAATAAATAAATAAATAAATAAATAAGAGACTCTGTTGAAATGAGTCAGATAGCAGATAGGCTCTTTTCTGAAAGTGCTAAATGAGCGTCAGTGTAAACTGTATGAAAGAATGTAAGACGCTGTGTTAAAGCCAGTGACGGTGACATGGAATGTAACGTGATACAGAACGTATCAAAGCCTGTGGAATTGGCGGTGAGACTGGCTTCAGTCGAAAGATCTGGTCCTTCTCTTTTAACCACGCTGCTGCTCTCCAGCTGCTTCTGAGATCTAAAAGCCAGCTCTGTTTACCTGAGCGGTGTGTGTGTGTGTGTGTGCACATGAATGATGTCGTTGGCAGGGATGTATTTGATCTTGGTTTGCTCTCAATCTATTTTGTCTTATAAGCCTTGAATACGGTCAAGAGAAAGCTGAACTCCTAAAAAAACAAACAAAGAGAAACCCATTCTATCACCTGTATTATATCTTTTGAAAAGCAAAATCAGCCTTCCCGCTCCGCTAGCCCTGCCTGCTCATGCTTTTTTTTCTTTTCTTTTTTTACTGCAGTCTGTTTAGTGCAACAACGTTGGTGTCCTTGGCGATAATACAGTTTGGACTATTGCCTGTCTTGTGTTTTTGCTGCTAAAAGTTTACGTTTGTCCTTGGTTTTTAGCAGATTATGGGAATTGGTTTTGCCATGGTATTGACTGAAAATTTTTTATCATATCTCCTCAGTTAAAACGGCTTCATGTCCTGTCTTGGTCTCAGTTAGTATGGGTTCTGGGCTCATCTTAGTTGGTACTGATCTTGGCCTTACTTGGTCTTAGTCGGTACAGGTCCTGGGCTTGTCTTGGTCACAGTTGGTATGGGTTTGGACCTCACCTTAGGTGGTACAGGGCTTGTCTTGGTTGGTACACGTCTTGGCTTTGTCTTGGTCTCAGTTCGCACCTGTTCTTGGTCTTGGTCATGTTTTGGTATGGGTTCTTCCCTCAGGTCTTGGCCTTTGGTCTTGGTGTTTATTGGTACAGGATCTGCCCTTATCCCAATTGGTATAAGACTTGCCCTAGTCATGGGTGGTATGGGTTCTGAGCTCTTCTTGGTCGCCATGGCCTTGTCTGATCTCAGCTAGAATGGGCTCTGGACTTTGTCGGTACAGGTCATGGCCTTGTCTTGGTCTTAGATGGTACAGGTTTGGAGTTTTCCTTAACTGGTATAGGTCTTGGTGATATTTAATGGGTTTGTCTTGCCTTGTCCAGTACAGGATTTTGTAGTGATAGTGTTCTTGGCATAGGTCTCATTTTGATCTAAATAAGATTTGGTCTTGGTTTTTAGATCTTGCCTCCTAAATGTGTTGGGCTTGTATCAGTTGTAGAGGTGTGGAGGTTGGTCTTCTCTTGGTCTCAGATGGTATTGTTATCATTTTGTCTTGGTGTTGGGTGATATGGGTCTTGCCTCGGGCTTTACTGTGTCAAACGTCTCTTGGTCATTTTGGAATGATCTTGGAATTTTATAGATTCACTGGAAAAGTCTCAGTTTTGTCTTGGTCTCAATTGGTGTAGGTTTACATGTTGATATTAATCCTTAAATGAGTCGTGTCTTGGTTGTGGTCTGTATTCCACTGACTTGAGGATGGTCTTAAGCATTTCACTACATTTCGTACTGTGTATGACTGTGTATGTGACAAATAAAATTTGAATTTGACTCCAACAACGCTAGGCGGTTTTTAGTGCCTTTCTTCCACGGCATGTCCGGAGTGTGAAAGCTGGCCGAAACGATAGACCTATGGACCGTACTTAATTTCTTGTCACTTCATTCATGGTAAATCAACAGAAATCCAACCTCATCCAAATCAGCCCTTATGTAGGTTTTCAAGGATGTAAGGTGCATGATTAAAAAAAATAAATTAGATCAGTTTAATATTGTCAGGGTTAATACTAAACTGTGGATTATGTTGTTAGAAAATATCAAACACACATATTCATGAGAAAGAATGATAAATATTGAGCTGATGGTTAGTGATACGGGTGTTAAAGCCCACACACAACACTTCTGTTTTTAATAGACTGCGAAAGCCAGTAAGACTCTTCCACGGTGTTTCCAGTAAAAGCTCCTCACAGTAGTAAGCTATAATAATTTGCCACTCAGCATGTACATGATTGCCCGTTTGTTAAATCACCTTTACTTCATTCAAGCAAGCGAGAGCCACTATTAGGTAAAATCTGTGTTCCCATGCAGAAAAAAAAAAAGAATCTAGGAAGCTCATTTTCTCTATTGCTGCTTACAAGTATCAATGTCATTTCACTCTGAAACGCGGCGGCAATGACACACAAGTAAGCGCAAGGCAGGGCGCGATTAGAAAGGAGATAAAGCCCTAATCTATCCACCGTCCCAAGAGGGGGGAAGTGTAATGTTTCAGTGGCGCTCGCTGAGCACTCGCCTCGTCTAGGACAAATCCTGCAGAAGTGGAGAGAAGCGACTCGGAGCACACTCCACGCCCGCTGAGACTCGTCGATGTTCGAGACAGACTCGACATGAAACTCGATGTGCTTGGCTCAGTTTCCCTACTGAACCATAACTTTTTTTTTTTTTTTATATAAAATCATATTGAATGTAAAATGTGACATGTCAGGCTGCTTTGTTCTTACAGGATGATGTAATTTAAAAAAAACTAAACAAAACAAACTACTCCTTAGTTTGAATGAATGAACGTTTTGCTAATCAATAAGGTAAAAGGAATAAACATAGATGTTATATAATACACTGCCTGGCCAAAAGAAGTCGTTATTTTAGAAAGGTCAAATTATTGGGCTAGATCAAGCAAAGAAAAACAACTAAGGAGAACTGAAATGACTGGAACTGGGTTGCGAACCCTTTGCCTGGCCCTCAAAAGCTAGAGAGATCGAGCTGAACCATAAACTTTGTAAAAGAAATGTGGTGATCAATTAAAGGCTTGGTGAAGTTGCAGTAAAGATAAAAATCAACAGTAAAAACAAGAACACTATGTTCGATAGTGAAAGTAAGATGTGATGAGATCTCACAGGGTTGGGACTAAACAGCTGTGTGTCCATTAGAAAACCACTTCTTAGTGAGACTCATCTCTAGTGATTGTCCCTGTTCCAGAGTGATGGGCGTGTCAGGGTAAGAAGGGAGGGACATGAAGCGATGCTCCCATCATGCATAGTGTCCATTGTACTGTACAAGTGTTATGATCAGTTACTCAGGTCGAGACTCAGTGACGTTATGTGGCAATAAAATGAAGTCAGCTGACCACCTGAATGTACTGAATCACCAGGTCATCACATCTGTGGAGTTTCTCTTCTTCCCTGATGATGGCACGGCCGTATTCCAGGACAAGAGTATTCCAAGAGTGACTCTGGGAGCAAGAAGAATCAGAATCAGGCACCAAAGGGTGTGTGTAAAAGGAATCGAATGAAATCTTAGTGTGTCCATTTTTTTCCTTTGTTTATAAACTATAACGCAATGAATTACCAAACATTATATATATATATATATATAAAGTAGAATTTTTATTTCCTATGATTATTATTTAAAAAAATCTAATTAATTATTTTATACTCAGTGCTTTATTAGAGGGGAAGTTAAATTTAACCCAAATTAAATCCTAAAATAAATAAATAAATAAATAAAACCCAGACATTCAATAAAATAAAATAAAAAAATAATAAATAAAATTTTATATTTAAAAAAAATACCTATGCTAAGCTTAAGTATTGTTACTCTGGGTGTAATAAATGCTATTTTATTTCTTTTTATCTATTTTTTTATGACTGTTGTTCATCTGTTGTCATTTTTGTAAATGTTTTTTTTTTAGAAAATCAGCCTTTTTTTTATATTTTTTTTCCCTAAATAACATTACTAATACTGACATGCTGGAAGCAGATTCTTACTGAACAATAGTTTGTATTAAATACCTTTTCCCAATTTCAATTCAACTGTTCAAACTGGATTTTCCCCCCATAAATGACCTCTGCCTGCCTCCTCCTTCAAAAATAGCAAAGCAGAGCTACAGGAAGCTGAACTGAACATGTGTTTTTTTTTTTTTTTGTTCTTCTCTCATAATTTTCTTTTCTTTTGTGTCCGTAGGGGCGAACCTGAACAACTTGCTGTTTGAGTATTCACGCACTGTAGTAACACCAACAAGGACAATATTCAACTGCGCTTCCTCTCGCTTTATTTTCCTTTTCCATTTCTTCTGGCGTGTGATATAATTTCCTCCGTGCGATTTAATATGCGGATCCAATCGCATTTTAAAAACCCAGTAACATAAGACACTTGCATTAAACCTACTAGGAGAAGGGGGGAAAAGCCTTCATAGCTATAACTCAGAAAAAAAAACGATAAGCGTGAAATTAAAGGGCGGCTTTGAAGGTGGCCTATTTTTCCATTTTTACCATCGCAGGGGCACGGCCCGGACGTTTAAAGCGTGCTGTGACTTTTGACTGTGTGCACCTCTCGTGATTGCTACCCAGAGCTATTTTCTACAACACAATGGTCTGAGAGCCTTAATTATTTTTGGCCTTGAACGCCTAATATGCTTTTAATTGCTCTCGGTTTCCCAAGGACACATTTATCTCCCCGACCGTCTTCCGTGCAACGCGTTCGTCATTTCGCAGGGGTTAAGTGAACGGATTTGGGGTTCTGAAATCCCATTTCAAGCACGAGCTGCGAGGAACAAGACGGCTGGGTTTTAATAGCAAATGAATGAACAGAAACAACTAGCATGAATCCTCTAAGTGTCAGGAGCAGCGCAACCTTACACGATAAAACTGGGGAGGAAAAAACGCATGTAATGAAACATATCCTTGTTATCAGTTACAGCTTTATCTCAGCGCACTGACAGTGGAGACTCCTTACATAAATGAAACAAAAGATAACATTAGAACGAGCGTATTAATATAAAAGACACAAAAAGTCCCTGAATCAAAAAACGCAAAATGAAATCCGTCCAGCTTCTTCGTTTTAACCTTCCGCTTTCTCTCTCGTGCGGCTTTGAACCGTTCACGCTTTTTTTTTCCTTTTGAGTGCTGAAAGACAGAAAAAAGTCATTTTGAATGTCTGAGCCTTTAATGTTTTTTTAAGACTCTTCACTGGATCACCTTAGCTTTTGTGTGTCTATCTTATGAATCATCCTTGAAAAGCATTTACTCCTGAAAAGCAGAGGAAGGAAAAACTCGCGCGGATGATGTCCTTCAAGTAGCACAATGCTAAATTGAATCGGAGGCTGAACTTGAAGAAGAATAGTAGCAACAGTTGTGAGCTGTGAGCTGCAGAGTGGCCTGGAAAGGCGAGGACAGTGCGTAAAATTTGCATGAGAATAACTATGATATTAAATCAACCAATCAATCAATCAATCAATAAGTAATAATAATAATAAGTTCTGATTGCGTTATACACAGGGTGTTTAAGACAAACCGGGACTTCTAATTGTGCAGAATAATATTCCACTCTCTTTATTTCTCTCTGTAATCTCCTTCTACACCAATGCACTTACAGTATCACAGTGTTCCACTTGTTCTTGGACACCATCAAGGTAGAAAGTTTTCTCAGTATGAGAAAGCCATGATCGGACTGCCTGCCTCATGTCTGAAACGCTGGCCTCCCAGGAACTCCTTGAGGAAATGGCTTGGAGAGAGGTCAGGACTGTATGGGGGATGGGACAATAACAACCAGCCGAGTTCCTGTAATGTGCAAGTGGTGTTGGGGAATGACTGTGTGTACAGTTCACACAGACAGATGCGTCTCTTTCTTCTGCAAGTTGGTAACAAATTATCCATTGATTTTAAAGGATCAGCTGTTCCATTTACATTAACGCCATTTGGCAGTTCCGCTCGCTGAATGTTCACGGCATCGACCGTAACGGATTACCAATCCATCTCGGCCGGGATAGACGTACAGCCTTCCTTAAAAAATTTTTGCACCGTTCAAATGACTAAGAGTCTTATCCATACTGTGCTCAAAGTCTTCTGTGAATGTCGAACATTTCATAACAAGTCCTTGAACACTTTGTATGTTGCGATTGCTCGAACATAACTTAACATAAGGTTAGGGTTGGGTATCGTTTGGGTTTTTTCGATACCGGTGCCAAATCGATACTTTTAAAACGGTAACGGTGCCAAAACGGTGCCTGAACCGATACTTTACAAAAGCCACAAAAGTATGGTGGATGACTCAAGAATACATTTTTATTGAACTAAAAATATTTTTAAAAATTAGCCTTTTTTGCAGTGGTAAATGGTGTCACTGTTGAAGTACTACTAGTACTAGCTGGAAAGCCATAATTATAAACAGAATCCTTGTTACATTCGTATTTTACAAATCGTTTGAACATTTGTTAGCATGAATGCAAGATTTGCATTTTGCGATTAACATTACATTGGCCTACGACTATCCTGCGGAAAGGCTGCTGTCGTCATCATAATCGACTCCTTTTTGCTACGGTTGGTATGACTGGGGCTGGGGTCGTCCACACCGATAGTGCCAGCTGTTCTCCGCAGGCTCTCAAACACGGTGCCTCCCTCTGCTTTTAACTTTATTTAGTGTGTCCTCAAATGTTTCATTAGATGTGACGTGTTTCCCCCTTTACACGCAACCTCTGTAAAACATTTGCTGCACGTCGTGGTGTCGGAATCCTTTCTTGTGAAATATAGCCACACCTTCGACCGTTTAGTTTTAGGCATTTTAACGAAAGTTGTTTAATTTAGCAAGCTAAGATAGCGGTAGACCGCCTGCTGCTGTCAGAGCAAGTTCACCATTAGTTGCTGCATTTATGCTCATCAGACGGTCTCATTTCCTGATGATTTGTTCTTTAAATTTTTATTTAATCCAATGAACTTTTATTCTACAAAAATAAAATGGACAGTAACATTAATGCAACAATGATTGGATTGTGTTATCAAAGCTTTCCGAAGTTCTCAAGATTTTTCTAATTAAGGAAATAATTAATTTTTCCGATCATTTCTGACACTAGCGATTATGTGTGTTGATGAATCTGATGCTTATTACAACTGCGTAATTTATTCGACAGTTCAGGCGTTTAAGTGGCACCAAAATGAGGCACCGAATTCCGCGTTCTGTTTCAGTCCGGTACATACCGGTTATATAGGTGTTGCTAACTCGTAGACATGAGCTAAAAGTTTACAAATGAGAAATAAAAAAATAAAAAATAAAAACCAAGCAAGCAAAAAATAAATAAATAAATAAACGATTGTTTAAGAATAATTTCTCAATAAAATTCATAATTCATCCATTCATCTGGGAACCTCTGTAGTATAACTAGGTACCGTGGAGGCCAATAGTGACCATAAGACTGTGGTAGGACCTCCACTCAACATTTACACACACATTCACACACTATAGGCAGTTTGGGAACGGCAGTTAGATTAATAATCTGCAGGTCTTTGGACTGTGGTAGGAAATCGGAGAACCCGGAAACCCACCAAGCGCCAGGTGGAGAACAGGCAAACTCCATGCACACACAGACCCCGAGGCGAGAACTGAAAAATTGCAATTGCCTAATATCAATCATATGACTATAAGAAAAAAATCACAGTTGCAAAAAAGAAAAAGTAAGTGACTAATAAGATGTAACTGAGTGATGTGAAATGATTACTGCAAGCTAGAAGGTAATAATTACAAAGTATAAAAGTAACATTATATAAAAGATACATTATCATCTCACAAAAGAAATGTTGCAGTTGTGGATTAAAAAGCCACAGTTTTTAAAATTTGCAGTTACAAAAAAAGTCTCAGTTGTGGGATATTAACTCGCATTGTGAGGAACAAAATAAAAAAACATGCGTGATAATAACCCGGAACTAGCGAGACAGCTGTGTCAAAATAAACTCTGCACACTTTTTGTTGTTGTAGTTGTTGTTGTCATAATTAAATGATATTAAGTCACAATTGCGGAACGTAAAAAAGTCACAACAATTGCTGTTGTGGGACCACGGCGTACACCTCGAACCATGTCTCCATTCTTCCCTTTCACACTGCACATTTGGGACATTAAAAAATATCACAGTCTGAAATAAAATTCTCTATTGTCATTAAAAATAGCAGCTCTTTCGGATTTTTTGGAGGAACGTCACGTTTCCGAGTGATTGGCACGAGCTGCCGTGGATTCATTGTCAGCGCAGACCGGGCTTATCCGAAACGGATGCTTTTTCCCCGCGTCGTGTTGGTGTCGCGCCAAACTCGTCTGACAAACCACAATTTCCAGACTTAGGTTCCAGATCAATGCGAGAGGCCACGGCTGACTGTTCTAAATAGCTCCCGTAGTCGGAGATTAAAATATCTCAATTATGGAAAGAATTAACAAACAAATGCGTATTCTAATTAAGCGTGTTTATCTCCCGACAAGCAAATGTTCATTTTTACCTCCCTCCTCCCTCAATCCCTCTCTCTCTCTCTCTCTCTCTCTCTCTCAGTCTCTCTCTCTCTGTCTCTCTGGCTCAGGAAAGTCTTCTCAAAGCTCTCTTATCTGCACAGATACACACCCGGGCCTGCTTGCAACAGCACATGACGACCTCTGATACGCAAATAGAATAAAAAAAAGAAAAAGAAATCGACAGCATGTAGAGGGTAGAAATGTGTATTTAATGTTAAACCCCGGTGGATTTAGCGTGATTCCATCCTGACAGCTCACACATGCTCTATCACTGTATAATGGGAATTCTATAAGCCCCAATAATTAAAAGTGATAATTATGTAAATGAGGGACAGCAATCAACTCAGCCTTAAGCTGGCCCGAAATGACTGACAGTAACTTTACTAAATCATTTTGTAGTGTTTAATGCGACGATTTTCTACTGTACACTAAGAGACCGCGCAGTGCTTAAAGAGCTGCATTTGGTATTGTATATAAACTATAACGGATTACCGCAATCACAGCTACAGTAAGAATGTCACGTCTGATTCGTTTGCATATTATTTACGTGCTGGCTATGATTGGACCCAATGAAAACGCAAATATAAACGCTCGCATTATGCTATGCATCAACCCCTAGCTTTAACTTAGCGATATGAATAAAAGTAGAAATCCATAGTGGAACAATTCTCCATAGACGAGTTAGAAACGATCGCGAGCGTGAGGTTTTGTGGCTAATCGGTCAATTCGCCGGGAAGCTACTCTTAGTACGTTATGTCCCTCAAGGTTAAATCTTTTGCTTCCCGTCCCGATATTTTGCATATTTTATTCGCTATTTGCATAAGCCAACTTAGGAATATTAATAAACACTGAAACAATGTGGCCGCTTATGAATATTAATGAGCGCCGAACGGACTGTGAGGTCATGGGGCAGGAAAATTAGACTGTCTGCAATTAAATTATCTTAAGATATAATTAATATCCCAAGATACAGTGAAATGACCATCATTATTAAAAGATGAAAAAACTAAATAATCTAGTTTTTAAAATGTATGTATTTTATATTCACTCCTAATGCCTTATTTATTTAACCTTCCTTCAAGAATCATTTAACCTTTAAAGAAGCAACGGCTCTGGTTCTTGGCTTTTCACTACAGGAAAAAAGGACAATAATTCATAAACACAATTCATGCCGTAACTATTTAGAGCATTTCTCACGTTACTAACACATTTTTATACATCATCTCATCATTATCTTTGAAGCTCTCACACACACACGCACGCAAACCCATCCTCCAACACCACACATCACCTTAGATGTTTTTTTTTTTTTTGCTTTTTTTTTTTTTTTTCGATGTCAGATAAGAAGGCACCTCATACCTGGCGATCGCCTCTCAAGTGAACCGTGCACCTTGAGAAAATGCCCATTTATCAGAAACAAATGAGATGTCAGAGGTCAGGACAGCGCCGGGGTCCTGCATCCTCCACCGGCACGCTATTTGTCACACCAAATGAGCATAACAGCAGGCGGGAGCGAAGAACGCGACGCTCGAGGCCCCTCCAATTAGTCAACTGATGAGATGCTAGTGCTACGGCTGCCAGCGAGACGCCGCTTTTTCCCAAATGTCAACAGCTGGCATGATCGGAGACGCTACTTTAATTGAAAAAATTTAAAAAAGAGGCATGATAGAGGGGCTGGATTATATATGGATCGGACCTGCAGGTTACATTTGACCTACAGCTGTATGTGTTTATAATTTAAGCTACAGTATATAAATAACATTATGACCCTTACTGGTCCTGAATACACCAAAAACTACACTCAGCTAAGGGTCAATACATAAGGTTGTAGAAAGTCATTTTATAGCCACATGATATCAAATCTGTACATAAAACTGTAAAGTGGGCGTGTCTGTACATTAAAGATATTTAACAAAAAATAATTAGTGGGGAGGCGTAAGATAAGTAATCAGGATGGTTTGTGGAATTTTTGTCTGTTTGTTTGTAGACACAAAAACCTACTGAATGAATTTTAATAGGGTTTTTTCGCACAGGTGTATTTGGCCGAGCGTAAGGTAACATATGGGCTTTGTTTCATTGCAATTGGCCCACAGGAAGAGAAGACTTTAAAATTTAAATGAAAAATGCCCTTATATCATTAAAAAAAATCAACCTTGAAAAAAATCATTAGTTTATCTTAAAATTCAACAGATGGCGCTGTACATTTTTATTATTATTATTCGCCTATGAGTGTGAGATTGAAATCTACTTAATAATAAACACACAATTTCACACCTTTATTCGTCACATTTCACGGTAACTTGTATTGTAGTTCATTCCAAAATTCAACAGATGGCGCTGTGCATCTTTTAATACTGTCCATGCTCATGAGTGTGCGATTTAATTTCACGCAAACAAAGTAGCAGGCACATCTAGTTATATCATTTTCTCTTCGTCTATACCGCTTTAACCTGTATTCAGGGTCGCAGGGGGCCTGGAGCCTATTCCAGGAGACTTAGGGCACAACCCTGGACCGGGTGCCAATCACACAAACATTTAGCGTATAGGCAACTTCGGGAACACCAACTAGCCTAACCTGCTGGTATGTCTTTGGACTGTGGGAGGAAACCAGAGAACCCAGAGGAAACCGACCAAGCTTGGGAAGAACATGCAAACTCCCCGAGGCGAGAATCGAACCCGGACCCTGAAGGTGCCACCAATACATTTTCAGAACAACCTAAAGCTCATCTTGCTTTATCCTTTCTGTAGAAACAGCTCATTCACAGTGGACAGTTACTGTACTTATGCAAACGGTATACTTACAATACAAACGCATAAACAGTATGAAGTTTATTAAAAAGATAATATTTAGCAGCATGACGGCGTGGTTTTTTCCTTGCATACAGAAACATGAAATTAATTACAGCTATATGCATCCAGCGTACTCATGAATGCTGTTATAATGTGATTATGGAGTGTTCGTGTGGTCTGAGTTGGAGCTTAAATTCCAAGTTACTGTATTGAAGCTGGCCTTTCGCATGAACCAAAAACGTCTGTAATAATGTTTCAAGCTGTGCAAAGCAAACTGGTGGGGAAAAAAAAAATCCAATGTCCTTGGATCGTAAGCAAATAAAATACTGGAATGACATGAAAAAAAAAAGAGGATAACCGTCCAAGCCATTGATGGCTGGATATATCAAATCCCTTTTTCCAGAATGTCGAACAAACGCTCTGCTTTGAGCTGTGCTTAAGACAACGTTTAAAAGAAGGAACTGTAACTGGACTCCTCTCACAGCATCGGCCTTCTTTTCATCAGTGAAAAATCTATGGCGAAAGGCCAGGAAGGTCAAAATAAATCGACTTAATTGTCTGTGCTTTGGCGCTTTTGACACTTTCCCAGCCAAAAAGTTGGATCATTAAGCTGCAAAATGTGGATTTCAAGCGCACGAGCGTAATGAACGACTAGCCGCATGATTGATAATAGCTTTATTTGCGTAATGCCTTTTTTTTTCCCCTTGGCCAAGGACGCTTTAGTGAGGGGACACAAATCACTAGTCACACAAATCGCAGGTATTTAGTCTGAAGATGTGATCTCACAAGAAAACTGGAACGTACCACCACTTCGAAAACAATGCTGCTTGTTTGTTTTCTCAACTCTGATTGGTCAGATACTGCTAAGATAAATCATAAGACATATATGCTACGGCTATATAGGATATGGTATAATTACCATAATAACTTTACATACTGTTTAGTTATTGTTATTTATTGTAAGCTATGGTAAAGCTATAAGTAACGATAAAGTTATCATTAATATCATAATATATTGTGAAGTTACTGTTAATATTGGAAGGTTTGTTGAAAGTTGTGTTAATGTCTTAAGTTATATTAAAGATATTGCTAATATATATATATATATATATATATATATATATATATATATATATATATAGATAGATAGATAGATAGATAGATTTTTTAGTATAATTAGAATATAGTATATAAATAGAAAATAAATATAAATAGAATATAGTATAATTATTCTAATATCGTAAAATGTGGTGAAGTTATTGGTAATATCATAAGCTATGAGGAAGCTATCTATAATAAAGTAAGCTATGGGAAAGATCTCTAATATCATAAGCTACAGTATAGTAAAGTTAACATTAATAATGTTAGTGATGAAGTTATCATTAATATTCTAAGTTATGATGAAGTTATCATTAATATTCTAAGCTATGGTAGTTTTAATATTAATATTGTAAGCTATGGATGGAGAAATGTATGTAAATATTGTAAGATATGGTAAAATTATCTTTAACATACTAAGCTTTAAAGAAGTCAACATTAAAATTGTTAGCTGTAGAGTTAACTAAACTATGGTGACGCTATCTTTATTTTGTTAGCTATGGTAAAGTTAATATTTATATTGTAAGCTATGGTGATGTTAATCTAAATATTGTAATGTATGTTGAAATTGTCTTTCACATAATAAGCTATAGTGAAGTTAACATTAATATATTTAATATTAACATATTTTCTTTTGTCTGTGTAAAGCTGCTTTGCCACAATGACAATCGTTAGAATACAAATAAAATTGAATTAAAGTTGTATTGGATATTGTAAGCTATGGTAAAGTTAACATTACATCATGAGCTATGGTGAACCTGATGTTAATAGTGTAAGCTATAGTAATGTTAATGTTAAGATTGTAAGCTATGGTGAAGTTACTATTTATATTGTAAGCTACAATGATGATGTCATTAATATCATTAGCTATGCTGAATGTATTAACATCATAAGATATGCTGGAGCTACAGTTAACATCATGAAATAGAGTAAAGTATATTATTAATAAAGGATGATATGGTATGATCTTTATAATACTGATACTATAAGGTTAACCCTAATATTATAAGCAACATGACGTTATCATTAATATATATATATATATATATATATATATATATATATATATAATAATTATTATTAATATAGTAAGATATGGTATTATTATCGCAATACTGTAAGATGCTACAAGACATCATAAAATGTAGTGAAGTTATCGTTAATATTGTAAGACATTGTTAATGAGGTCAGGATACACAAACAGAGTGTGTGAAATATCTCTGATTTTCATTCCATGTGTAAGTGATTGACGCTCCACTGACTCTGACTGTCCCTTTGATATTTTACGGTTATTGAACTGTAAAACAGATTCTTAAAGATATTTAGAAGGAAAAAAAGCCATGTTTTTTTTTCTTTATTGTCCCATCAACAGTCTTGACTGTCAGACTGTCACTATAGCATCGTGTTATTGAAAAAAGTCATTTTATTGTCACAATACAGATAGAGAGACGAAACAGTCAGATGGATATGAGTGATGTTTATACAGTAAAGTGTCTTAAAGTAAATAACTGTTAAATATCAGATATTTTGCATGGATAATCCTGAAAGCGACTTTTATTCTGATGAATCCGATCTCCAGTTTTTGTGTGTACATGCACACACACAAGACATCTCCATTAAGCAATGTTTCTACATATTCCAGAATATATTCCCAAAAAAAGGATTGACCTTCATGACGTTTAAAAAAAAAAAAACTTATTATGATTTTAAAGCTTATACAATTTCAATCGTTTTAAATGACATTTATATTGACAGAATGTTGTGCATTCTGTTTGCTGTTGATACAAAAAGGACGAAACGGATGAAGTACATATCCATTACGAGGAGTGTTCACGTCAAAACAAGACTTTTGATTGAGCAGAATACTAGAAAGCAGTTATTATTTTTTTTATATAATTTCCTGCTACACTAATGCACTTATCCCAGGGTTTCACTAAAGCTGCGGACACCATCAAGGTAGAGAGTTTTCTCAGTACGCCGGAGCCGTGATCGGACTGAAAAGGAACTCCTTTCCAAAATGTGGAAATGTCTTGGAGTGAGGTCAGGACTGTCCTGGGATGCTGCACTAACTTCCAGCCGAGTTCCTGTAACGTGCAAGTGGTGTTGGTGGATGATTGTGTGTACAGTTCACACAGACAGATGTGTCTCTTTCTTCTGCACGTTTAAACAAATCATCCATCGGTCTTCAAGGATCAGATGTTCCACTCGTCGAATGTTCACAGGAACGACTGCATTGGGCTCCGAGCCACCTCGATAATGATCATCATTAACGGATGTACGGATTTCTTTAAAATGTTTACACCGCTCAAGAGTCTCATCACCGTACGGAGCTCGAATTCTTCTGTAAATGTCAATCAGTATTACAAATTCATTCGCAAGAAACTTCACCGCAAGTTCGGGTTTAACTTATTTGATCAGTGAAAAACAGACTGTAGTGGACTTTTTTAATACCTAAATCCACATTTTCTATCCCGGAGTACATAAATACATGAAAAAGCCCTATCAGGAAAAATCGGCCAACCTCAAAGGCAACCACATGCAGGTGTGTAACCCAACTCTGAACACCAGGAACTTTTCCAGTGTAAATATTACACTGGATTTAAATCTGTCTGTTTAAGAGTGTCCTGTTCTCTAGTGCCCCCTATTGTATGGCTGTTTCAAGTGATTTCTCCAAAGATTCACTCCAACAACAGAAAATCAATCAATCAATCAAAAAAAACAAAAACAAACAAAACAAAAAACAGGTGAAATTGAAAATGGGTCATTTTGTCCCGAAAGGAAGGGCTGAAATTCTTTGTTGGTGCTGTCGAACAGTGAGGGAAGGAAATGACTGACTGTAAACTCTCTGTCGCAGATGACATTATTAATCTCCATTTATAAAGGCACTGCATGTGCACTGAGCCGCAACCAGAGGAAGCGAGGCAGTCGCTGAGCTCCGTATTAGAGCACCCGTAGCGCGTGCACTCCTTACAATGCATCAATGTGACACTAGTTTGTTGATACTGACCTTTTAGAAAAAAAATAAATAAGTTGGCTGCCGGGAGGTTGCCATTTTTTCCCGCCCTCCCAAAAAAAGAAATCATCCTGCAGAAAGAAATTGATTTCTGTCTCACGCTGTCCAGGTAGTTTATAGAGGCCAATTAGGGGTGGGTTTTTTGTTTTGTTTCTGTAGTGTTTGAGTTTGTAGGTCATGTTCACGTAAAAAAAAAACGACAATTTAAAACAAAAAAAAAAATGTGGGGAAGGAAGAGCCGGGAAGATATGTTTCTTTCGAAGGGTCTATCACAAGTTAGCTATCAGAAGGTTACTATATTGCCCCTCTCGCACACACACAAACAGAAGAAATCACCCTAGGGATGACATTGATTTTATTTCATGCTGTCCAGGTTTACAGAGGCCAATTAGGAGGCATTTTCTTTCTGGAGCCGGCATCTCAGTCGGTGCTCGAGACTAAAACAAAACAAAAAGGAAGAAAAAAAATAATCAAACCAGACCTCTGTAGCATTCGCTGAATCCGAATCAAACTGACGTCTATTGAAACCGGCAATTTGTGCATCGTCCTTGATGAGAGGTGTTTATTTTTAACAAAAAAAAAACAAAAAAAAACCCGACAGCTGCGACAGTTCCACATGCTGAATACTGGAGTCTCGGCGGAGAGCAGCCCACCGTGATGGGGAAGCTCGTCACCGAGTCAGGAGAATGCAATTAAGGCGCACCTCGGAGAGAAAGAACGCTGCTCTCTCCACGGGCCGTTACAAAGCCTCATTAACTGCAGTTTGGAAATGAAAAGCGTTCTGCAGCTGCCTCGCCGTTCCACGAGAGACGCGGCGAGTTTCAGATAGGACGGGAAAGAAAGCGCGCTTTGTTTTCATCGACGTTTACGAGCTAACTGCGATCCTACCTGAAACTGAATCCTTTTTTTTCAATTTTTTTTTAATGACTTATTCATGTTCTGGGCAGAAATCTGACTTACACAAGAGCACTTCTTCAATGTGATCATTTAGCATTTATGGAAGGAGTCTCCAGGCTCAGTGCCCTTTGAGGTAGACTTTAAGTTTGATAACAACTTCAGGCCAATATGTTTGAGAACGTAAGGTACAACAGGAAGTAACGTGCACGAGTCTTCAGTATTCATCGCAAAAGATTTACCGTAAGTCTTTTATAAATCCTGCTGAAGTGCTTTCTCAAGACTTACATCAGTCTCATGTCATATACTACTTGTCATGGAGGATAACTTTAGGCACAAGTGGGCATGACATTGCCCAGTGATATAAAACGTTATGCAATTGACATAATGATATCTAGTGTTGGGGGACATTACATCACAAAATTACTGTCATTTTGTGTTACATCACAGCGTTACTTTCTGATAAAAGTAACTAGTTCGAGTACTTTTCCGTTGCAGTACGGTTTATCATGATTCACCGCGAGTTGCAGAACTTCGTCGGGCGGTCATTCGCAGCAGCTCACCGTGAGTCATTAAGCATAGGTGAGATAGAGGTATAACAGCAGGAAAAACAGAGGGGGGCAGGTTATCAGGGTCGGGGCTTGTAGGGCGACACACACACACACACACTAACGGAATGACTGCTGTCTGGCTCATGGATTACATAAATTGTCTGAATAACGGATTACATTATTGAAAATAAAACTAAATAACTGAGTACTTAAATGATAGACCTAAGGGATTACACCTAAAACTGATGATATCATGACTGTCATGTGTTTTTTGCCGGGATATTATAGCATTTAATGCGCTACATATCAGTACATGTAATGTAATGCAATGATGGTAACCAGCATTTAGAGGCAGACACTTAATTGGTCTATGTTAATGATCACATGTCAGGTCAGTGATGTCACGGTGAAGCTAGCATGGCCTACTGTGTCATCTATTGTATTACGTCATGACAAGCGTCATGACAAACATTACAGCAGCGGTATAATAACACTAGTTACTGGTAAAGCCTGGGCATAATCTGTCATGACATGTGAGGTCATGCGCAGTCTTTACCAGGAGCTGTCATTATAGCACTACTGTAATGTTTGTCAGGTATGTCATAATGCATGACGTGTTATGGTGCAAGTGGCTGCCTGTAAAAATTGAATTCATGCGTATAACACCATCACGCTGTACAGCTTCTTCTTCCAGGTGTATGGATTACTACCTCATCTGCTTTTTTTTCCATTTTTGCACAACACTGGCACTCGTAACCCGGGTGTCAGGATTATCGTCCCTATCTCTCAGATGCAGTGTGTTTCTGTTTACTTCGCCATGTGTTGCTTTATGCGCTGCTGTATCGCGCATATTGATATTCCGAGCAAACACAGCCCTCAGAGTTGTCACAGGTTGTGTAACATCAACGCTGCCAATTCCGTCTGGCAAAGGGCCGCTTCGCTCGCGGCTAAAAAAAAAAATAAATCATCTGAACACCGATGAGTGAAAAGACAGACACGGAGATGAAGCCTGTTTAGAAAGCGTCATAAATGCTATGAGGGAAGGAGAATCTCGTCTGGGAAAAAAAAGTTCGCCAGCTGTCCTCTGCCATCCCACCTGGGTTCGGTTTGAAGGACGGAAAAGAGACAGAAAAAAAAAACACCCTCATGAGAAAAACTAACGCTTCAAAAGTGAGTGATGCGCCGGAGAAAAAGCTGCTCCGCGCCGAACAATAAAGCGACAGCTTCTTTCAGGCAGATGGGATGAATTCTAGTGGGACTAGAGATGAAAGGCTTGGTGGAGGAACGCCGGAGTACGTCGGAGACATTAGGTGATATCGGTTATGATCTTCGGCAGCCGAGACAGTCATAAAAACGACGAGTCGTGCAATAAACCTGCGGAAGCGAACATCTGCTGCCTGACAGATATTTCCAATCATTTTACATTAAAAAAAAAAAAAAAGGTAAAGTTCTCTCTGCCAAGACTTTATGATGGCCCTCATTCTGAGATGAGATGTCGATCAGGACATGGAGACCTTGACCTATTCAAGCGTCTCCTGTTTTGTTTTTGTTGATTGTTTGTTTGTTTTTTTACTTAAGCAACGTCGCCTCGGCTCCGGAAACAACGTCTGCATAATTCCCGCTAATCCTGCAAGCCAGTGGTCTAAACTGCGAAGCCAAGGGAGAGGTTTAATCAAAGGTCATCCTGCCATCGGAGTGATGTTTACATCACACGGGGCCACATCCCAATTTGGTGCAGCGCCAAGTTGTGAAGGCGGAGGCCAATCTAATTACGGAGACGTCGCAGGATCGCATATGTTGCGGAATTACTCATCGCGTAATGGAAATACGAAGCTGCTGCTATTTTAGCGCAAAACAAGCAGAACTAATTAGCCAGCTTAGTGCCAGTGTAGCGTAATGACTCGATCTGTATTTGGAATTAAACCCAAAGTGGGCGTGGCCATATGAAAATATCTCCTGTGGTTCCTCAACCTCAGCCACTTGACAATAAATAATGAATGGAAGCAGCCTCCATGAAGGCTGATGTATGTAGCTATAAAAGGTCTACGTGTGTTATTAGGCTTGACTTATGTATGTAGATAAGCATTATGTAGCCTTATGAAGGGACCTATCAAAGGCACTTCTTCACTAAAGCAAACCAGTATTGATCCACCAGAAGGGATTGTTTTCGAGTAGCATTAATTAAAGACATCATGCCGCTTTCACCCGGCGTCGCTCACCTCCTGACACCTCCGAGACGGTGCGTCCAGAGCGTCAAACATCTGGCAATCCGTTAGAGATAGTGCCTTTTTTTTTAACAAGATTAAGTGGGCTGCATTTAATAATATCTTACCAGAGAAGACTAATGTTTCCTCTCGAGCACATTAGCATTTTGATAACCGGCCCAAGACTTTTTCCTTCCATTTGCGATAAGCAGCGATGGCAGGGCGGCAGGAGACAGCGTGAAATAATTGGCACGTTGCGGGTGAAAAGTCAGCGTTTAAGCGAAAGAGAGAGAGAGAGAGAGAGAGAGAGAGAGAGACGGCGAAAGAAAAAGATGAGGAGGAGGGGGATGAAAATCCGAGGGGTGCTGATTCCGGAGTTTGCCAAAACCTTCTTGGGAATTTTGCGCCGCTGAATTCGCAGTAATCATGTGAAATAAAACGCAAAATAAAAGTTGCATCGAATTTGCATTTCAATTTCTGGATCTGGAAAATAATTATATAGAATATCCAGGATGACTGAGTGGATGTGTCAAGTGAAGAAAAAAAAAAAGATTTAAAAAAAGGTTTGTAACAATATTACAGTGTTTAAAAAAAAAACAGGGATGGGGGAAAAGGTAAGGCAATGAGTCATCTGACCTATGAGTAAGACCTCATATAGCGCTGTGTTAAAGCCTGGAGCGATTCAGAGGAGTGTGAGTGCTAAAGCCGCGCTGCGCGAAATCACTTCAAATTATCTCTGGGCCCGTCACCGTCACCGAAAAAAGGCACCTCGAATCGACTAGGCCTTCTTGACGGCGATTGGGAACGACACGAGCGTCCCTCCTACATCTAACCCGTGCGCCGTGATGGATGAGAGCGGCTAATGGATTTAGGTGTAATCAGGCCACTAATTGACACTGATGTTAAGGAAGCCACCGGTGGCCAGGTGCTTATGTCGCGCTCACGGTCATGTCGCGATGAGCGACTTCGTTCCTGATTCCCAGCCTTTCAAGAAGTACTAGTTAATCTTCTCAAAAGACTTTTCAAGAGGTCATAAGATGATTCTCGAGCTCATCCTACTGCACTAATAGTCTATAATATAGAATAATCATTTCTACAGTTTATTCTAAAGGCTTCGTACAGTGTAAATGCTGTTTCTCGTTCGTTTTAAGGAAGGAGTCTCCAGTGTGAGTCAGAGGGAAAGCTATGCTGGTGAAGGAATGACCTGCTCTTACACAAATTGGAACAAATTAAATAAAGAAACTTTGAAGAGCAAATAACTAATGATGACATATTTTGATATATTAAAAAAAACTTTAAAGCTTTCTCATTATATAAGAGAAAATAAACACTTGTTAACGATGACATGTGGTGAATTATTTTCCCATAGCAGCATGACACCGAGCGGTTTATTCCTTCCCTAATTAATATCTTCTTATAGAGAACGTTAAAGACTTTCAGTACAAAGTCACAGGGGTTAAGGGTTCGGGTTAGGACTGGGGTGGAGTGTGTTATACTTTTTTTTCTGATATCTTCTAAAAGAAGATTGGGTTCACAGTTAAATAGAATGGAATGAAACACTTCCGGCGAAGGTGTTTAGTGACTCATGAATGCTCTAAACACATCATTGTACTTATTCATGAAAAGGTATTACAGCTTGCAGTAAGTATGTTAATGACAAATGATTCATCGATTCATTGCTTTTGCGAATTTAATCCAAAGCTGTTTTGCTTTGCGTAATTTTTCTCAGTAGAAGTTATTATACACCCTGACCGGACGACCTTGCATCTCGTTTTTAAATGGCCGGATGAGCAAATATTTTTCAACAGCCTTTTTTTTTCATCGTGTTTTTTATCAGTATTGAGACTGATTAACGATTAATAATAATCAATTACTGATCGTTAACATGTTCAACTGTCAGTTAAGAAAACTGTGAAATTCTGTTTTTTTTTAGGATTGTTTATAGTGCTTTTATTAAGTGTTAAATGAATGTACTGTACATGACACTTTATATCTTCTCATAATGCACTGTTATTACCGAGCACTACTGTATACGCACAAAAGCAATTCGTTTATCACCACACCTACTTCAAAATCTTATTTTTTTGTTTGTTTGTTTGTTTGTTTGTTTGTTCTTGAGGTGGTACACTGGCAGGCAATGCAGATGCATCATTTGTTAACCTTTGTAACAAAATATGAAAAAAAACTTTATACAGTACTGTGAAAAAGTCTTAGGCACCATATTTTATGCTGTACCAAATTTGTTATATATGTTAATCATGCCTGCATACTGTAAGTATGTTCAAAATCATTCTGTATTTCCATATATAACTTAAAAATGAATGAATAAATAAATAACATTACAGGAGAATATATGCATGGAAAGGTAAAAAGGAATAAAATCAGAAAGGAGCGAGTGTGACAAAGTTACCATACAGTATGAACTCATATTCTCCAGCAAGCTCAGTAAAACCTAACAGCTGTTTTACTTATAGTCTTGTGCAAAAGTCTTGGGCACATACAGAAATACGGCATAAGCAAAAAATGCTTTTAAAAAAATTTTGCATAAAAGAAACTTCTATAAAAAGCAATAAAGAGCAATAAAATAAACAGTCGATATTTGAAGTGAAATCTCATTGTTTAAAATCAGGAGTGTTACAGACAGATTTGTGCAGTTATATAAGAAAACAGTTGTTAGGTTTTACTGAGCTTGCTGGAGAATATGAGTTCTTCTGGTTACTTTGTCACACTCGCTTCTTTCTATTTTTATGCAAATCCCAGGAGCGTACATTAGGTTTTAAGCCATGCATATATTGTCCTGTAATGTTATTTATTTATTACTTTTTAAGTTATATATGGAAATACTAAATGATTTTGTACATAATTATGCAGACACAATAAACATATATATAAAAAAATTGGTACAGCATATAAAATAGTGCCTAAGAGGTTTTTCACAGTACTGTATTTATTTATAAAATCATAATACTTAAAGTATTGCATCGGTATTGGGATAATATGGTATCAGGTGCTCCCTGCTGATTACCGTCCCTACTGTATACCTTCGCATGCATCCCATAATGCATGTAAAGCAATACTCTGATATCAATATACACTACATGACTTCAAATAAAATTTTCAGTTGATGAGTTGATTATGTCTAATTTATGATTAAATACGATGTTAAAAATACAAAAACAACACACTAGTCTTCTGTATTGTAAAACTGTCATCTTCACTGCTGTATTAATTGTTCTGGATATGTGTCATTTGTGCTACGGGGGAATGTGCTACGCAATTTATTCATGTCCCCCGCTATTTATTTATATTTAGCTCTTGAATCTAAATAGGCTTTTTATCGAGAAAGTAATTTCTCTTCCTTTATGACTGTTACGGAGATGACGCGCCTCGCCGCTGTGATGCTAATCTGTATTACATTCGAAATGTCGACTGTCATTCAAGTCAGCGTGAGATCTTCGCAGAGTGCCGTGGTAATACGACGGGAGAACATAAAAAGCACTAGTGGCCTGAGCAATGCAATTAAGACGAGTTAAACCTGTTTACTGACGTAAAACGGCTTTACGCCTTTTTTTTTTTTTTTTTTTTTGAAGTATGTGATTATCCTGAAATCCTTTTCCATCAGGGTTTAGACGCTCTGGAACATTCCAGGGAACGGATTCTCCGGTGACTGCACGCTGCTTTTAAGCACTCCGTTCACATCTCCGCTAAAAGCACACGTATTGATTAAACTCGACGGTGAGGACGCTGAATAACTGCGATGAATGCTGATTTACTTTTTGAACCTAAACTTCTAGCCTGACCTTTGGGATCATGGCTATAAATCACAAGCTTATCAGGCGGCTCGGCGTTTTCCTATGCCGCGTAAGTTCACGATAACGAGATCTCGCTCGCTCTCGGTTCCAAATTAGCTGAATTTCTCAGACAAATTGAGCGCCGCATCCAGGATGACCCCGGCCGGTCCGGCAGGGAAACAAAAAAGCTCATTTAAATGATATTCTTCCCCACAAACACATGCAACGTCTGCTTGGAAATCAGCTCCCCACGCACCGGCGTGACAAAATAAGCAAGCAATTAGTGCGGACACACTGCTACAAGTTATTAAAACTAAAGTTATTAGGCGAGGGGCTGCTGAAAACTTGACAAAAAGCCCTCGGTAACTTCAAAAACCAATTATACACTTCTTCTGCGTGAGGGTTGTGTTCTAAGCAAATTAACTCCTATCAAGAGTCTCCAATTTTTTCACTTTAAGGAAGGCTCGGAGGAAGAAACTGAGTGTTTTGTAAAGCCGTAGCTACCCGGTGTTTGGGGAGGGGGACAGCCGTCACTCATCTGGTTTAGACAAAATACCACCCAAAAAAAAAGGTTGTTTTTTGGTAGAAAAGTTCACTTTTTTTATTTTATTTTAATTATATTTGGAGCTTTGAAAGATTCCCCTAGTTTCTACCAATATTCTTAAACAATGTTTTTAAAACAATTTATTTCAATTATCATTAGGATTATTATTAATGTGTACAATTTAACACTTCAAGGTCATTCTCTTCGTATGTTTTCATCTCTCACATGCAGGTGTAGGTACCAGATGCACATGCTAATGACGTCACGTAGCAGCTGTGTGTCTTAGAAATACAATTCTTATAATAGTGGACTTTAAGTTGTTATTAAAGTGGACTTTCTGACCATCGATTGTTAAAATTCTGCTAGTGAAAGCCTGTGATTTAGAAGGCATGTAAAAATTACACAATTAAAACTAACGTAAATTCACTTGATGATGATGTTAACTAAGTAAACGTGCAGGTAAACGTGGTTTATTATATTGTATAATATAAAAAGTTGGATTAACCTCAGCTAGTTAATGCTATATAGTGGTGATGCATTCAGCAGATCACAATATGCCACGTTATCATACATCGTGCAGCTAATCATATCGTATGCCGTCGCTAGCAGATGCAGACGCGCGAGTGGATCTGACAACCTGAGCACCTCTGGTACCTACGCCGACTTAGTAACATCCAAACTAAGTAACATCCTTAAAAAACATTGAGAATGGACATTAGCTACTGTATGAATTTGTCTTATGTTAAGTCATTTCGCACAAACTCAAAAATGTTCTCCGTTTACAAAGATGCCAACCAAGGACGTATCTTTCAAGAAGGAAAATCTAAATGTGAGGGCGACCAAAAAAGGCCACGTAGCTTTCCATGGTTATTGCAGATTTCAATACGGTTCCTAGCATACTTAGATACGCTATTCAAAGGGTTTTTTTCATCAGGACGCAGTTTTGGCAGAATCGCTCTAGACGTCACCTGAACGCTCAGTCATAACATTCGTCATGTTGATATTAAAATGAGGCACAGATCACTGACGGGCTGATGAACATGCTGAAGAAATCTGCCATGTTGTTTACCAGCGAGCTCGTCGAGAAAAGGCCAACAGGTTTCTCAGCATGAAGGTCATCGGTTCAACGTTCCTACTTCTCATGATGTGTTTTGTTTCATTTTGTCCTGTTGATTGAAAGCGGGAAAGATAATTACAGCTTAATGTTCGGAGGACAGACAGAGCCCAGAATACTATGATCCATTTCCCTGCTTTGAGGAAAAAACCGAACACCTTGTAAATAGCTTAAGGTTGTTTATAAGACTTGGTGTAAAAACTCCACCTACACAGGAAGCACAATTGTACCTTACAACAAAGGTATAAAGATGAGAGGTTTTAAGATATATAATCCCAGAGGTGGAAAGAGTAATCAAATTTTGTACTTAAGTAAAAGTACTGTTACTTTAGTGAACCTTTACTGAAGTACAAGTAAAGTTACCCTAATGAAAAATCTACTCAAGTACAAGTAAAAAGTAGCTTATTAAAAATGTACTCAGAGTAAAAGTTAGAGTTACAATTTTTTTTTTAAGAGCGCGGGTGGGGGGAGGGGGGATGGAACACCCTTGCATAATAAATCTGTTCCCTTTGTTGTGCTTGAAATTAAAGTGGTCGCTTAAATATGACCAGGGGTTCGCTTCATTAGAATTTATTGGCATCGTTCTTGTGAATTTCTTTCCTTCCCCGTTGTATTATTTGTATTATTTTTCATTTTTATTCAATTATTTTTTACTCCGTAGCGAATATGATTTAAATGTAGTAAAGTACAATACTTTAAACAAGACATACTTAATTAAAAGTAAAATTACAGATTTTAAAAACTACCTTAAAAAGTAGAAGTACACAAAAAAACCTACTCAATTACAGTAATGCGAGTAAATGTAATTCATTACTTTCCACATCTGTATAATACTCATTATTTAAATAGAGTTTAATTTATTTTGTTGATGTTTTTTTATTGGAAGGTCACATGAAGCAGAGAGACACAGGGAATGTTATCTTACTGCTTTACCACCTTGATAGTGAATTTGCCAGGAATAAAACACTCACTTGTGCTGTTTTGGGAAAACAATTAACGATCAACGGTGAAATGTAAAATGAATAAATTGAAAGAAAATGAATCCGTACCTTCTGACCTCACAGTCGCGTATGACATGATTTGAAAGCAAATTTACTGTATTATTGTGTATAAATGTATAAATATAAAAAAAAGGGAAAATATTTTAATGTTCGATGAGTGTTGTTTAGCAATGTTTTCCTGTTTTGTGTTTTTAACATGATTAGCAATTTCGCTCCACTTAGCAATCAGCAAAAACCTACAGCAAGTCTGATCATTCATTACAACCTCGAATCACCTAATGCCGTGACAATAGGGTGTTTCATGATCATCCACAGAGCCGACAATGATCAAACACGAGAGTTTACCCAGCCTTATTACAAAGCTGTTTGTGTGTGAGATGAAGATGATAAGTTTTTTGTAAGTGCCATTATTATTATTATTATTATTGTTGTTGTTAAAGATTTACTGATTAGCACTGCTCTATTTTTACGCCGCAAACACTCTTCCTACAGAGCAAACTATTTAATATGTACAGTATTACCCGATCACGCTACAGAAGCGGCTCAAAAAATATCCTGATGAAACATTTAGCACCATCTGGCCCTAAAAAAGTGTTATCTTCATTTAAAAACTCTTCTCATTTCCTACTAATTCTACATGGATAAATACGCTCACAGAGCATTTAGAGAATCTAAAAGAAAAAACACAACTGAACGTTGGCTCATTATTCTGCCGTCGGCTGGCATCGTGTCCCGTGGCCTTCGCGGACATTCATACACTGTTTGTTGTCAAACCCCCGATGGCATTTTGAAAAGAGCATCTTTTGGGCGCAGCTGGATAATATTCCTGTTTGGAAAACCTGTGGGAAGAAACACACTCCGGTCGACTTCTGCGTGGGGGGGAAATAAAGCTTTTTATAATGAAAAGACTGAAAAATCTGAAAGAATAAAGAGCACCACAGTGCTTAATCGACATCTTCTAACAAAATAGGGCAGATTTTAAACGCTCTGGCTAAAACAACAACAACAAAATAAATAAATAAATAAAGGGTACTCCCTCTGTTTCACTCCTCCTCCAAATGCGCTGTTTCAGTGTCTATGTTAATGAGCTTCTCTATTCCTGAGCCACACCCTCTATAGAACAGTGGAGCTGTGCCACAAGCCCGGGGTAGGGGATCTTCATATACAGTATGAGGTTACATTAGGAGAAACTCTAACTGGCAAGTTAAAACCCAGGCTATTTATAACAAAAAGTCCAAATTCTAAACACGACTAAAGAGTCGGATTTGCACAATAGGTGCCCTTTAATACACAAATCCGAACTTGAGCAATTTAACCCAAACAACGCTACTTGAAATTGACTGGGATGTAATTGAGGAACTTTTTTTTTTTTTTACTGACACTGGAGACTCCTTCCATAGCACACGTGTATACCTAATAAGTCTTTGTAAATAAACAGTTGGTTACTATGGAAACAAATCTATGGTATATTCATAGTAATCTCTCTATAGCGAACTGATATAAAGAGTTTTTTTCCCCACTCGACGCAGCACTCAGACATCTAATAACCAACATTAATTACACCCGAAGCCTATTCGTCAGCTAGACCGAAACCTGTAACCTTTCACTGCAGCATCATCGGTTTTACCGTCGCTTTGATGAATTATGTAACGACGTTGCTCAAGGCACACAAAGTCCACCAGAAGGTAATCTTTTAACTGTTAAACACGCAGCAGGGACGATATAACAGACCGCATTTTACAGGCTAGGTCTAGCAGTACTGTATGAGCGCTCACGTCACGCCAGGTCTATAAAGGAATCGGGGATGAATTAAAACCCGGAACCCGACAACAATAAAAGCGTCCTGGACGAGTGTTTTAAACCTTGTGGGACTACAATTACAAGCCGAAGACATTTTTAAAGGATACATGGTGGATTTCCAGGACTCCAATCTGTAACCGTTTAACAATAAGAGAGAGACACTTTGGCTACGTGAACAGCTCCTGAAGGAAACTTCCACCGACTTCGCATTGACCTAAACACACTCACATCCAAATTATCTACTGTATATTCTAACAGAATGCGTCGCCCTGCACAATAATAGGGTGAAGATCCTCTAACGAGTAAAGAATAATAATGTTAGTTTGCATGTTTTACGACAACAGTAGTATTGCTACCAATATTACCAATTTCCAACACTATCATTTTATTTTTCTATATAGGCCTACTAACATTCAAAATATTTAAAAAAGACATCTAAATTAAATTAAATATAAAATAAATAGACATTAAACCTCATTTAACCAAAATTTATGATTCCTCTTGGCATCGGCTGCTTTAAAATCTTAAATCTGAAAGCGGCTCCCTTTGCTTCTTGCTACCTTGATAACATTCTCGGGACCCATCGTGCGACGTGCTTTAATAAATCTTTCACAAAATGCAAAAATTCGACAAAAAGAATTTGTAAACTCGCTTCGGTTGGCTTTTCACTTATGCAGAATTACAGTTTTTAAGGGAATTTTTAAGGAACCAGCGTCAACAAATTTCTTGCACCATTAATTAAAACCAAAAACCTGATCAGTTACAACTGAATTTGAAAAACAGTCACACGTAGGATTAAATGAACACGAACACCACTTGAACACGACCGAAGAAACACAGGACCAAAGTGCTTCCTCAAACTAGGCACCTCGGGCTTCCTCGCTTTGAAGTCCTCCGTATACACTGCAATTATTCATGTTTTTGTGAAGCAGTTGTTTTTTTTAATGAGAGTTTAACACCTACCTTATTATTAACACCTCAAATCTCAACGTATCAGCTAATTAGACATACACTGCGAAAGTGAGAAACACAAATCTGTTTAGAGTTCTGACTCTTCAGGGTGCAAGCTCGACACTCATGACTCCTGCGTTTGGATAAAAGCCAGAATTTCCAGAAGTGGAAGAAGAAGAAAAACACTGTTTTCATCAGTAACTGAACTTCCACATTGAATCTCAACTGGTCAGTTTTGCTACCTGAATGTCTGTCTGTCTAGCCCGATCCTACAGAAAAGCCAATGAAGCACAATGCAGCTAAAAAAAAGTGTTGGCCAAGAATGAAATGCACCAGAACTGCATTACACCCTGCCATATATACAGTAGAGGCTAAGAGTCCAAGGTTGTTGACCCAGCCTCCGAATTGCCCAGATCCTAATCTAATCAAGCACCCATGGGATCCGCTGGACAAACAAGTCTGATCCACAGAGGTCCCTCAGCACCCAAAGGATCCACTGTTAATGTCTTGGTGTCCCAGACACAATCGCACACCCCCAGAGGCCCTGCAGAGCCACACCCCGCCCAGGTGGCACAAGAGGCCCCCAAAACCTGGGTGGTTTTATTGTTATGGTTTTGATTGTTATTGTTACAGTACACACTGAATAAAGACAATAACATTCTTGCCTTTGCATGCACGAAACTTAAGTTTAACGTATAGTGGGAGTGGGCATGGCAAAAACTTGTGAATTTTGCCTTCGACACTTCCTTATCCTCAGCTACATCCCTCCAGTTTGCTTTAAACTTTAATCCTGTTCACACAATTTCTGCTTGAACCTGCTGACATTATTTCCCATGTTTTTAATTAAATCAACTACACTAAAATAAATACTAACAGCTAAATGCATAAAATAATTATTGAAGGAAAAAAACCTGGAAAAATGGAACACAGTGCACATGCTAATCTTATCTTTATTTATATTTGTTTAGACCACTATATCTGTTCATTCTGTTCATCTGCTTTGCTTCACAGCAACCGAGTCCAGCTGCTTCCTGCTCGAAATAATGAACGCTTCGGAAGAGCGTGTGAAACGTTCCGTCCGTTCAGGTCAAAAGACTTCCCACACCATCGTCACTGGGGACCCATTAGCAGCGAAATTAAAATATAAATAAATAATTTAAAAGGAAAAAAGTAGGACTTGTTCTGCAATTAAATGTGCTATTATAACGACGCCTTGACTTTCCCCAAGTATACACGCGTTACGATATCATTTTTACGATAACGTGATATATTTAGCGCAGGTCCAGACAAAGAAACCCGACGGAAACTCAGGTGAAGTCTACAATTCGCGTCTCGCATGACTTCACCTTGAAACACACCGCCTTCGTATTACTCCAGGCGGAAATGTCTCTAATGTATTAATGCACATGTATAATGCAGAGCTTTTGCACGTCCTTTTCTTCTGTTTTTCTCTAATGCACAGCACTTTGATGTTTAAAAGGCTTCTAAAACTCCTCAAGGCTTTAAAACTGTCGCATCACTTTGGCTGGAGCTTTAATGTCTAAAAAAATAGGGGGGGGGGTGTCTTGTGTTTTAACTGGGAAAATTATTCTCTTTTTGCTCAAACTTAAGGTTAATGTACAGGAATGTATAAATAATCTACTCTCATCGGACTGTCTGTATAAAAAAAAAAAATTCTCTGACTTTGATATTTACATAAAGCTATCTTTTACTAGGGACCAGTGTTGGGTGTAATGCGTTAGAGTACTTGGATTACTTTTTTGATGTAACGAATAATCTAACGCATTAGGTCCACCATTTAAGTACTCAGAAACCGCGTAGGTGAGATAGGGGTATTAGAAGTTAACAGATTATGGGCCAAACTGGGCTGAGTGATGATGGTAGAATAATTATAAAGGTCTTGAATAAAACAACATGCATGAGGAATCACAAAGGAGTTTTCATTTTTTGCAATGGAAAAGTACTCGAACTAGTTACTTTTATCAGAAAGTAACACTGTAATGTAAATGATTACTTTTTAATGACAATAATTTTGTAATTACTTTAAAAAGTAACGTCGCCAAACACAGCTAAAGACTGGGGAAAGAAATTTATATGTATTTATATATAATGTATACATATTGGTTGCTAGTTTCTGTTATATAACTTCTATTTGCTTGCTTTTAAGGTGACAAAAATTGCAGTTCCTCTATAATCCTACAGGTGGTTTTCACACATTGGCTGGCAGCACAGCGTCCCATGTGGTAGGGGTGAATTATTTGTGTAAAATTGTAACAACTTAGAATTGTAACAAAAATTTAATCATGATATTTACAAAATCATGATACTGACAGAATTGCAATATACAGCGGTACCAACGAATTTAATCCATTTTGGAGGCAAGTTCTTGAGAAGAAATTTCGTATTGCTAAACGCATTTTTCCATAACAAATTATGTAAATTCAGTTAATCTGTTTACATTTACATTTAGGCATTTGGCAGACGCTTTGGGTTCCAGCAACTTAATAATATTACCAATATAACCAATTCCCAACTTGCATAAAAAATTGATCAAAGGTAAAACATTAATTCTCCGCTATTTATTATTATTTTTATTGTTGTTATTATTATTTATATCAGTAGTTCTATTTTTCGTGATTCCATCACTTAATTATGATTATTTTTTATTTGGTCTAATAAAAATTACGTGATGTGTCACTGTGTTATAAAGAAATAATCCACACCAGAGTGATGTGATGAAGTGGAGTCACTCTCACTGCACCCCAAAGTTGATCATTTTCCAATAACTGCACACCCCGGTGATTGTTTATCCTTATTTATACCATAGCAAATTCTCATTTTTCTCTGTCTTGAAGTTAACAAGACAAAAAAAAAAAACATAATTTTGACCTCTGACTTTTACAAAACTTTGACACTGGCTTCAATCAATGCACATCGATTTGGTTAAGGTTTGTTTGAGCGTCTCTTAGAAATTCTACCAAACGCATTACATTTATATGGTCGATATTTCTTCGATCCGAATGAAATCATCCATATTAGAGATTCCAATTTAACTGTTTGCATGGACGCTGATGTGATGTGAGTTTACAAGCTCAAAGTGTTTAATCTGAGTTTATCTCATTTATGCAAAGTGACTCTGCTTGCTTTCAGAAAAATAACAGAAGCAAAAAATAAGTTTTTTTATTTACTTCCTGCTTTAAGGTTAGGCTTCTGTTCTTTTCCAGATCCCAAACCCCGCCTGCCACGCTATGATTGGTTACAAGAATTTGTTCTCGTCTATGATAGGTTAAATGTTTTACTCTGTGTGAAATGTGAGCCAATCAGAGACCTAGCGGATAAAGGTTGCTCTTTTGCAGGAAGAATATTTTTTAATCTAACAAAATGGCTAATATTTACCTGCGAAACAGATTATCCAAGGTTAACGCCCCTTCTCATTCTGATCAGATCAGACTCCTCAGAATAAGGTAGTTATTACATGACGCATGTTTATTCCACTTGAGCTCTTATTCCAGTTATTATCGGAATATCAGGGTCCATATAAAAGCACAGAATGACAATTACAGGTATTGATCCTGCTTGTCTAACCGTTTCTCCGAGACGTCGTCTGCGGTTTATCAACGGACCACGCAACACCATTGAGTGTGCTGAAAACACTCCTGGACTTCACCTGAACTCCATCGGTCACCCAGTAACTTGGTAGATCACAAATAAGGACACGCTCGAAAAAAGGAAGAAAACAACAAATCGATGAAACAACATGCAATCCCTGGTCAGGACTCACTGTAGGAACATTACCTGCTGTTATTTGTTGCTTTTTATGGTAAAATCAGCATTACAGGGAAAAGCTGAAAGAGCATAGGTGTTCTCAGGTGTATATGTGTGTGTGTGTGTGTGTGTGTGTGTGTGTGGTGTGAAACGGAGATTGCTGTCCCAAAACGATTATCGTCACCCAGCTGTCGCACTGCTCTTTAGGGCAAACAGTTCAACAGCTTTAAAAAAACAACAACAACAACAAAAACAATAATCTCTCATTTGGACATTGCTTCACTTTTGAACCTCTTGACTTCCTCTGTGTGTGTGTTTGTGTGTGTGTGTGAAGATTTCCTTCTCAGCTGCTACTAATCTTAATCATCTACGGAGCATCCACGATGCCAGGTTTCCACATTCAAAATAAAAAAAATTATGTTTTTCTTAGACAACTTTAGTGTGCAAGTAATAAAGAAACCAAACTATCAATGATATACAATGTGATTTTACAAATGTCACAATCGTTACGATAAAACACAATAAACACAAATGTATCCGGATCCTGTACATCATCTCCTGCATCATCTTATGCCATTTGTGTGTGTGTGCGTGTCTCTAGCATTAAATCAAGCATGCACGTGCGTGCGTTCCAAAGACAGCCCAAACCCTGAGTGCGATGCATAAAAAGAAGTTTAAACTCTTTGTGTTATCTGCTGCATTCATCATCATCATCATCATCATCAATACTGTGATGCTAGAGTGCAGATGCACACCAACTCTCAAATGCATAACTTCAGTATATGCAAAGTCAAATCAAATAAATAAATAAACTAACATTATTGAAGTGCCAAATGCATCATCCAGAAATATCACTGCTGCACAAAGCAATGAATTATTGAATTAAGGAGAAGTTAAAAATATAGAAAAATATATTGTATTTTTTACTGTTTTATATTGTATATTCCATACTGTATATTTGCAACTTTAGCACAATGCAATGAATTAGTGCTTTAAGGAGAAGTTTAAAATAATACAACAATGATTTGCAACTTTATGTCTTTTTTTCAGCATCTTTTGCATTATTATTATTATTTATTTATTATTTTTTTATCCTCATATAAAAACACACAACAATAAATCAAGCATGCGCGCGCCTTCGGGACCCATGCCATGCGAGCCAAGTGTGCACAGAACCACCAAGTCGCGCGCCTCCGCGAGCCGCAGAACACCGAGCACTGACCTCCGGTGGGGAAAAGAACGGAAGCGCGCGGAGCTTAATCTTTCTTTCTTCCTTTTTTTTCTTTCTTTCTTTAAAAAAAATGTTAACGGCGTCTCACAGGACTGTGTCCACGCCGTGCTCGCGTGCACATCCCTGCTCGCGCTCCTCTTCCTCGTCCTGCTCTTCCTCTCTCACGCGCGAGCGCGCTCGGTTTCTCTCTCCGCGCGCGTGTCTTACCTGAAGGGCATCTCCCGCCACTGAGAGCAGCTGCCAGGCTTTCATGGCGGTCGAAGAGGAGGAGGAGGGGTGGGGGGGGGGTAACGGACGGGAAAGGGTAGGAAGGGAGGAAGAGGGGTAAATTAAAAGATAATAAAATTAAAAAAAAGAGCGCGAAAGTGGATTCCTGTAGGTATTTTTTGTTTGTTTGTTTGCTTTTTTTCTCTCCTCAGAGGAGGCGGTGATCGGAGGTGAACGCGGATTTGCGCGCGCGGCGATGGAGAGTGAAGGATAGAAATAGAGAGAGCGCGCGAGAGAGGGAGAGAGATAGAGAGAGGGGGGGGGGGCGAGCGGGCGGTCGCCGGTGTGTAGCCACGTGCCGCCGATGCAAATGAGCGCGTGTGTCACTCTAGAGTGCACGCGCCATTACGCATCACGCCACGCCCCCCCAACATCAACACATTCTGACTTTTAGGTAGGGACGTTTTTTTTTTTCACACACTTAACCACGTGCAACTTTTCCTTAAAAAAAAAAAAGGCTTGACGCAATCAATTTGAAAACGCTAATGTCCATGTCTTTGGGAGGAAACTGAAGTACCAGAAGTAATCACACCAAGCATGGGGACAACTGCGGAGAACCACCCACCCCACCCAACCCCACCCCATTCAACAAGACAATTTTTACAATGGGTCATGATGCAATGTACACTATACGGACAAAAGTATTTGACCAAACCTGTGACCCAATTAGGCGGGTGTAGTGGTTACCACTGTCGCCTTGTACCTCCAGATTCAATTCCCGCCTCAGTGTGCATGGAGTTTGCATGTTCTCCCATGGCTTGGCGGGTTTCCTCCGGTTAATCCGGTTTCCTCCCACAGTCCAAAGACATGCAGATTATGCTAATTGGTTGGCATTCCCAAATTGCCCGTAGTGCATGAATACGTGTATGTACTGTATGTGTGTGCCCTACGATGGATTTGCACCCTGTCCAGGGTCTACCCCGCCTCATGCCTTAAGTTTTCTGGGATATGCTCCATGCCCCCCGGCGACCCTGGGTACAGGATTAGGCGGTGTAGACGATGAGTGAGTGTTTTAATCAGACCCCTTATCCCCATTAAAGGACAATCTTAATTCATCAGCATACCAAGACATCTCGGACAATGACATCCTTTTTATTAACTTCGTTACAACAGTTTGGGGAAGGTCTTTTTCTATTCCAACATGACTGTGCCCCAATGCACAAAGCAAGCACTATCAAGACATGGTTTGATGAGTTCGGTGTGGAAGAATTTGACTGGCCGAACACAGAGCCCTGACCTTAACCACATCGAGTACCTTTAGGTTGAACTGGAACAGAGATTGTAAGCCAGACCTTCACGTCCAACATCAGTGCCTGACCTTATAAATGCTTTACAGAATAAATGGGCAGAAGTCCCACAGAAACACTCCAAAAGCTTGTGGACAGCCTTCCAAGGAGAGTGGAAGCTGTTATAGCTGCAATTATATGTATTTGGATACAATAGATAAATTTTTTGTGTTGGACTTGGCACAGGTTTTCCACCGGATGCCCTTCCTGACGCAACCCTAACATTATATTCAGGCTTGGGACCGGCACTGCATCTAGTGGCTGGGAATCAAACCTGGGCCTTCCGCATGAATGAAGCCAACAATACCCCATGCACTATACAGAAATTCTGTTTTTATGGCCTGTGTAGCAAGCATCCCTCGCCATGTAACAGTAGGCAGTGTCAACTTATATAATGGTACATTACATCAAGCTACTCACTGTGCTCCTGAGCTCCAAGTGATCCAGACCCCCTCTGCACTCTGAACTCTGTCTGACTCATCATGGTGCACCACTTCTGGCTTCTGGCATCTATGTGGTGACCGGGGACAGTTTCACTTTACCATTAAAACGGTCCTGGCCTCGGCTGGTGCAGACAGCAAGTATTTTGGGGCTCGTGACTGCTGTTGCTTAATAGTTCAGGACTGGAATTTCCTACAGTTTTGTACCCGAGCCTCCAACAACTAACCGGACTATATATTAACTTAAAAACCTTTCCTGTTATATTGAACTTCCAGCCGCGGGTACCCTCTAATTAATACTAAAACAAAATGTGCTGAGCTAGAGGTGCTCATGTGATCAACTCTTTCGTTGAGCTTCATTTCGCATGCTCGACATTTTTTTTTAAATGAGAGCTGTAAAACTCAAGTCCAGTTTTTACCTCAGTGCTGGTTTTTGTCACCCTGTATTTACATTACACATCAGCCATGATGTCATCAGATGACATCATGTAACCCTGTCACATGCCTGTCGAATTGATTGCACTCACCTGTTTGACATTTCTTCTTGATTAATGTCCCCAAGGTTTTATAGGGTCTTGTTTACTATAGATGCTAAAAATCTCTCTAGCTCTTGTAACTCATTAAACAGTGATAATTAATTGAACAATTGATTGAGTATTCAGTAATCAGCATCCTCTCGTATGTGTGTAGACTTTATAGCATTAGGGGTGCTTTTACACCTACAGCATTTGGTGCGCACCAAACGTGTTTGGTCCCTTGGTTCGGTTCGTTTGCATTGACGTGAATGCAATCTCGGTACTTTGGTGCGCACCAAATCAATTGATCCGAGACCTGCCTGAAGGGGTGGTTAGGGTTAGGGTTAAACCCTAACCCTAACCGCTTTATCCGCTCTACTTTGGTAGGGTTCGTCTAGTGTGAAAGCAACCAAACCAAATCTGATGAAATGGCATAGTTTAATGCACTTTGGGTATGAGATACGGAGTTGTGGGTAAAATTCTTTTCCCTTCCTGTTGACTCCATTAGATTTTTCAAGCTATCGACTCACGATGAAATCAAACCGCGGAGAAACGTTAAGTGCCGAAGAAATTAAGTGTTTCTCTGTATTCCCATTAAAGATGAAAAATGTGTGACTGGGCTGTTTTGATAGGCCAGCGTATTACCTGATGGATCTGCAGGAAGATCGCCCGCTAATAACAAAAAGATCATTCAGGAGGAGGGCACGTCTCTTCTCCCTGAAGTGGCGTGCAATGCGTTGTCGGCGAGATGAATAAACCAGGAAGCTGGTTTGGAGTCGCAGCCGCGAATCGTGTTCGAAATTAATTATCTAAAAAAATAATGATTTGCCCGTACAATGTAGTGCGTAAGGATCAGCGCCATGAGCGCAAAGCAAAGCTGTTCCTCCATGATTATTGAAAGTGGCGTGATTTTCTGAAAATAGTCTGTTTCTGGTGCCGATGGGCTTCGTGGTCTATTTTGGGTTGTTTAGTACATTGTAACATTTTTTCGGACTGGTGCGGACTGAAGCAATCGAACTATAGGTGTGAAAGCACCCTAGATTACGATGGAAGGTTTGAAAGATGCTTCACCTTTCTCTGTAACTTGACCATTTAAGCTAGGCAGATTTTGATAGATTTTCACTGTGGCCTCGCACCTCCAGGATCAGGGTTCAATTTCTGCCTCAGGTCTGGGTGTGTAGTTTGCATGTTCTCCCCGTGTTGGGTGGGTTTCCTCGGGGTACTCTGGTTTCCTTCACAGTCCAAAGACATTCAGACTAGGTTAACTGCCATTTCCAAATTGCCTGATGTGTGTGTGCTCACCCTATCCAGGATGTATCCCTCTCATGTCCTAAATCTACAGGGAAAAGACTCCAGGCTTCAGTGACCCTGTATACGGGATGAAGCGGTATAGACGATAAATAAATATGACCTAGTTATGATGGCCTAGTGACAATTCTTTAGTTTTTTTGTTTACAACTTTAGTTTCTGTTCAGGAAACAGAAAGAAAAAACGTGTAACCGTTGTACATTACCTATCAGCCCTGATGTCGTCAGATGACAAGATTGGAAGGAAGTAGCAAAAATTGTAGATGACTCTGGTGAGGAGCAAGTACAGCGAGGACAACGGACATAAAATGTAAATGAAACAACCGACTTTACATGAATCATCACATCAATTACATCTAGGTCCTCATACTCATCTGTTCTAATGTCGTAGGTTATGTACAGCACCATGATTTCATCCCTCACTCCACCATCTAAGCAGAGAACCTGAAAGGTTTTCATCCTCAGCAGCCATGACACCTGACAACCACGTGTCAATGACATCTTGTTGTTGTTTTTTTTCCCGTCTCAACAGATCAGCGCTAAAGCTCGCCTTTGCTGTAGAATCTTGGTGACAGTCTACATGAATTGGGTTAGCAGTGGCCCAGGCAGGAAAAGACTTGTCATCAGTGACCTCTGTGTAACTACATCCTCGCTGCTCCTGGAGTGCCACGAGACACCGTGCTTTAATATAATTCCGTCCTCTCCTGACGTTCCAATTCCTTAACGCCAGCCTGTGTTTATTACCACTTCTTTTTTGTCCTCTCTGATGTTGTGCATCATTCGTTTATTCCAGGGCCTCATTAGGAGTATCTAAGAGTTCGCCCTTGATTGACGCCAAACATGTCATCGGATGCGTAAGGGAAATGTACGTATGTAAGTGATCACTGATCGTTCATTAAAGCGATTTAACAAGAAGTCATGTGACAGTATGCAGTGTTTAACTTAGTCATAGAATTAATTAAAAACAATAAAAAGGACACATACCATAAGTACACATTTGTTGGTGACTTGGCTTGGATTATTTATTCTTTCATTGCTAGAATATTATACGTTTGTTTAATGTTGTTTAGGATCCATCATTGAAAAACCTCAAGGTAACAAAAAACAGTGGTGTTTGTATGGCATCACATTCAAGAACCTTTTCTTTGAACATTGTTTGTTAGAGTTTCTTTTCATGTGAATATTATTAATATGTTAAACTCTTTAATCGTTTAGTTTTTTGTTTTTTTTATTTCAGGTCCTTCATCTAAAACCTTTTTTTTTTTAAGTATATGTATATGGTTGAAATGGTTCTTTTACTGCTTTTGCTTAAAAAAATATGCCTTGTTAGTTTTTTTGTTTTTTTCTTCAAGATCAAACATTCAGTAAATTGTCATAAAAAAAATATCTTGAAGCATGTTTAAAGATTTTTACTTTGTGTGTTTGTTTGAATGGTATTCATTTCTTTAACCCTTTAGATATTTTTCTTTTTTTGTTTTGTTTAGAATTCTTCATTCTCTAAATTCTTTAGGAAACAACAAACAAATAAACAATTATTGCGCTTAGGCTTTGTTTAAATACATTTTTTGGGAATATTTATGTACTGTTTCTTTGTTTGTTTGCATTTTGTTTGTTTGTTTTTTAACTAGTTTGCTCAGTTTAAGGGCCATAAATAGAATGTTTATTCGAGAATCATAAAAAATGGGTTCTTCTATCTCATTGTTCTAAAGAACGTTATAGAAACCTCATTAACTAATCCTTATTTAATTTTTTTCATTTGTACATTTCAGATTTGCAAAAAAGGAACCAAAAATCTTCTAGAGCATCATTCTCCAGACATTTAAATACTTAATAATTTAAGTAAAATAAATGTAATTTAATATTTATTATTATCATTATCATTCATGCATATTTAGTACTGAAGCCTCGAACCTTCTTGGTTGAGGGTCCGATTCCCACCTGTGTGTGTATATATATATATATATATATATATATATATATGTGTTAATTTATGTTGTGAGTTTATGTTGCATGTAGCACCTTGGTCCTGGAGGAACGTTGTTTCGTTTCATATACTAATTGTATATGGTTGAAGTGACAATAAAGCCTACTTGAACTTGATATAATAGTAATATTTGTAATGGCATTGGTGCATTTGGGAAGCATGTTCACCTAACACCTCCCTGGTTCAATCCTGAGCTCATATTATGATATAATTTTTCTTATATCTGTTTGGGTTCCCTCTGGGTTCTTCTGTTTGCTCTCAAACATATCAGCAGGTAGATCTGTGTCTCCATATTACCCCTGTACATAATTGAGAATGTGTCTGTGTATGGGTGCCGTGTAACAGACTGGAGTCCTTTGCAGCGTGTATATGAACCTCACTGGTTGTGTTCCTGGGATAGACTCTGAGGTAAAGAGTTTACCTCCTTCAGATGAACTAAAGAATAACTTTTAGATCCATTATATAAATATGACAATATATATATTTTTTTAAGAGAGTATGCCAGAACACAATTTCGTTTCCTTCAGGCATGTTTGTGTGTGTGTCTTGGTTCAAGACCACATTATTCAACAGGACAGGGTTCTATAACGTTACCACATGACTTGGAACATTGAGCAGAGAGGAAGGGGAAGAGAGCGAGAGTGGATTAGACCCCTGTCCCTGGAATCTTTACGGTTATTTATGAAGCTGCAGCACAATATCAGTAATGGCTCGGTCTTGCGGTGTGTTTCGTGTGTGCAGGCTTTCACGTTTTACCCGAATGAAAATTGGCGATGTGTCATTTGTCTGCACAGTGTCATCTCTGTGCCCACTAATGGGATTATTCCTTTTTCATTTTTTACAAGCAGAAGACATGGTGATGTTGTCTTCCAGGCGGATGTTCACGCGCTTCACACTTTCTTAATCGCTTTCTGGTGCAAATGATGCAACATGATGGCTGACAGTTACATCCTGAGCTCTGGTACACTTACCACTGCCATGAAGATGTGTGTCAGAGACAGTGAAACCAGGCCTGGAAATGATCGTGCGGTTCTACACCCATGAGTTACGGAATTCTCCATCCTGATTGGTCAGGAGGTGTTTTTTAATTGTGCATAACAGCAGTTCTGTTAAAATGTAAAGGCTTTAAAAATTGAGCGTTTCTATACAGAATTACGGCTTGTTCTCAGGGAACTCTCCTGTACAGCAGACTGTTCAGGGGTCCAGGAATTTCATTCAAAGTCTATGGAAGGAGTCTCCAGTTTGAGGGTTTAGTTTTGCTTAACTTTACAAGAAAGCGAGAAAAGAGAAAGAGGCTGGTGAGGAGATGAGTTTTTATAATTGCTTTAATACAAAGAAAGAGGCAGGGCAAGGAAGGAAAAAGGACGAGCAAACAAAAGAGAGAAAGAAAGGGAAGAAGTAAAAAGAAAAAAAAGATAGAAAGAAAAGAAGAAAAGGAAGAAAAGAAGGGATGATAATGATGGCAACGACAATGATGAGAAGGTGATAAAGACAATAAGGATGGTGATGATAAAAATGAGGATGGTGATGATGAAGACAACGACATTGATGACGATGAGGTTGATGCTGCTGCTGATGGTGGTGGTTCAAATGCTGATGATGGTGATGATTATGATGATGATGACATGATGAGGATGTTAAAGATAATGACGATGAAGGAGTGGATGATAATGACAATAACGATGATGTTGAGTATGATGATCATGGTGATAAAGAAAATAAGCATGAGTATGGTGATGATCAGGATGAGGATGATGATGCTGGTGATAATGAGAATGATGAGGAATAATGATGCTGCTGCTGATGATGATTAAGGTGATAAAGAAAATGAAGATGATGAGAATTAGAATGTGATGAGAATGATGGTGATGATGATGATGGTGATTAAAATGAGAAAGTGATTAGGATGATCAGGATGATGGTGATGACAATGGAGATGATAATGATTGAAGACAACAATGATCTGGGAGGAGGATGATAGTGGGGGTGATGAGGATGATAATGAGAATGATGGTAACAAATAGGATGATGGTGAAAATAATGAGGAGAAGGAGGAGGATGGTGGGGTGATGAAGATGATAATGGTGATGATGAGGATAATGATGATGAATGATGAGAATGAGGATGGTGGGGGTGATGAGGATGATGATGATGAGGATGCTGATGATGATGACAATGATGAGGAGATGGAGGATGATGGTGGGGTGATGAGGGTGATGATGACAGTCATGAGGAGGAGGAGGATGTTGGTGGAGGTGATGAGGATGATGATAAGGATGGTGAGGGTCATGATGTGGATGGTGAGGATTATGGTGGTGATGATGATGATGATGGTGGTGGTCGAGTTGTTCCTCTATTCCTTAATCCTCTCTCCTGTAGTCACTGGCCTCCACCCAAACAGAAAGCGCCGCCCTGTGGCTGAACTGAGCTGATGGTTATAAGAATCTTCGTTATTAATCAGCTACGCCTCCTCACAGCGAGAAAAACGAGTGCACAAAGAGATTACGGAAGCAAACTCGATAGAAATTCAAATCTGATGAGGAATGTGAGTCTGAAGTGACGTTAGATTCTTCTAATCTTATTACACACTGATGGCTTGGCTATTCCTCTTTAACTTATTGTTTTCATTTATTACTCGTCTGTCATCAATGATTTGACTGATATTGTATCTTCAGTAAGAAAGCAAGATAGAAAGAGGCTCAGAGAGATTTATAAAGAAATGGCTAAGAAATAAAAAAAAAAGAAAGGGAGAAAGATAAAAGAATGAAAGTATACAAAGAAAGGAATTGAGAAAGAAAGAAAGAAAGAAAGAATTAAGGAACCTAAGTATTTTCTTGAGGACGTCTTCTGGTGGTCGTCCATGTAATCAGCACTAGTTACTGCGATTAACTTACCATCCCATCATCCTCCTGGACTACAAGCAGGTCATGTGACTCTGCAACCCTGTCACATGGTCTGATCTTTGATGAGGTCTTGACTGCATCCACCTGGACCTCAGTTCTTCACCGCTTGGCCTTTTAATCAACAAGACGAGGACTAAACCTGAGCACGACTTCTATAAATCTGATCAGATTTTTCTTCACTTCCACATGAGAAGCGATGTTTTACAGACTGAAGATTATATAAAGCTCCGTCTATCAACAGCACAATCCTGGAGCTAACGCTCACACATTTATAGCCAAATCAATACAGCAGAAGTAGCCTTCGCTCTTCATCCAGTCGGCTCAGAGGGAAGGAAGGAAGGAAGAAAGAAAGGAAAGAAAGAAAGAAAGAAAGAAAGAAAAGTCTCTTCATGTGTCTTGTCCGTGTTTCTAATGAAAAAACCCGGCGGGGGATTCGTTGATCTCCGAGCTGCTGTGTTGGAGGTGTTGCTGGATCATTAGAGCACAGTAAAGCAGTCATTTCCCAGAGAGAAACAGATAGATAGAGAGAGACATAAAGAGAGAGAGAGAGAGAGAGAAAGAGAGAGCGTGCAACAAAAGCTTCTGACAGGCTTACAAATCAGCCTAAGACTAAGAGAGAGTTGAGGAGAGACCAATATAAAGTGGAAGTGAAATAAAAACAGAGATAGAGGGAAATAAAAAAGGAAGAAAAAAAGACTAGCTTAGTAAAAAGATCCTGCAAGAAAATAAGGGGAAAAGAAGAGAAAAAAGAAAAAGCAGCAAGAAACCGAGCAAGAAATATAGACAATGGCTGCGTGAGAGAGAGAAAGCAAAAGATAGATGGTGAAGATAGCGAGACTGACAGAGTCATGGAAAAAGGAGTGAATAGGTCAGAGAGAGGGGGCGAGAAGGGCAAACGAATAGAAAGAGTGAGGGGGCGAAGAGAAAGAGAGGAGGATGAAGAGAAATAGAGAGGATCAAACGGGCAGAGGTAGAGAGAGAGAAAGGTTAAGAAAGGTACGGTGAGGGACGAGAAAGAGAGACTGAGTGAACGAGAATGTGAGAGAGAGAGAGAATAAAAAATAGAGATGAAGAAAGAATTAATAAGAGACAGAGTGAGAAAGACAAGGAAAGAGAATGGCTGAGATATTGTGAGAGAGCGAGAGAGAAAGAAAGTAAACAGATAGAGACACATGAGAGATGATGGGTAAGAAAGAGAGAGCGCAAGAGAATGAAGGAAGGAAAGAAGGAACAGTCAGAGTCAGGGATAGATAATAGATGATTGAGATAGAAAAACAGGCAGAGCGTCAAAGAGAGAGAGAGAGAGAGAGAGAAGGTCAGGGAGAAGGGGTGAAAAGGGTAAATGAGCAGAGAGAACGAGGGAGCCAGGAGAAGGAGAATAAGAAATGGAGAGGATCAAAGGATAGGAATAGAGTTAGAAAGTTTGAAAGAAAAAAGAATGCGAGGGAATAAAAAACAAGCGAGACAGTTTCTTCCTTCGTAGATCCGTTCATCCAATCAGTGGCAGGCACCTCCCCCTAGATTTTGGTTCGCACATGCCTTTAACACGTGATCATTAGCGACTGAGATAGCGGCACACCTGAAATAAACTCAATACGTTTACACGACGTGCTACACAGCTCACACCCCTGGCCTTGATACAGAAAACAAAGAAAATGAGTAAAAGTGGAAGAATACGGTGGTGTCGTCTGCTTAAGGGATAACACCTTAACCATACGAGATACCGGGCATCTCACTGGTACAAAAAGTAAAGCGTACCAAATGCAGAGCGCTGTAAAGTTGACCACATTTTCATAACTTGACTTACTAGCCAACCTGTTGGTTAATTGTTTTGGTCTATGATGTAACAGGTCACAAGAGAATACAATGCTAACAACTAACACTCCAGTTAACTGTGCATGTGAACATACTGACCCTCAGGTCTGATGCTGTGGAAGCTCCGCCCCCATTCATAATTTCACATGCTGTCCATTCTGGTATGGTAATTAGAGGTTGTTTTGAGCTAATTAATGTGAAATAAAAATCTGTTTAGTATATACTGAGGTTACATTCAACAGGCACATAGCTAGCATTCATTTGTTGGTTTTATCTTGTCTTCATGGTTTTTCCCACCAGTTCCCATCCACTATGCTTCATTACCGCCACCACTTGGTCTTAATCTCAGTCATCTTCCTTTCCGTTTAAGTCCTCTTTTCTAGATCTGTTCCCATGTGTTCATATTTATTGGGGTCATTTTTTTTATTTAGTTTAAAAAATGCGACTTTCTGGAGTTTTAGTTTGTGATGAAATTGTAATTGTGATGTTGTAGACCTAGCATAGAACAAAGTGTCAAAATGAACAATTTACAAATAATGTCATCAAGCCTGCTGGTTTTTTTTGTTTGTTTGTTTGTTTTTCAGCCATCTGTGAGGTTATACAAGCTGAAGGGCTGTATAGCATTTTTCTTAGAGTGTGTTACGGCGTGTAAGCAGCAGTTTTAAAAAAAAATTCAAAAACTTTGTGTTTTTCGAGTGCTCCCCGCAGCTGTCTAAGTGTCCTAATACAGCAAGGGAATTAAGCCTTGTTCACACGGGTGTTAAAATCGAGCATTTTTCTGGCGTTCGTAGCATCCGGTGAGCGTAGATGAAGCGCCGAGGGTTTTCTACACATAGGATTCATGCAGCTTTTTTTTGCCGTTCAAATCCCAACGAACGCAAGGAAAACGTTTTTAGTGCGTTTTCATCGCGTTCATTTCACGCTTCAGGGGACCGGATATATCCCATGATCCTACATGCTATACATAGGGAAATGCGGAAAAAAGCTAAATAAAATGTCAGAGGAAGTTGATCCAGCCAGTCAAAAGTGGAAACTTGCGCGGAAATTTTCTCATTTCTTCATAAACCACAAAATAACCTTCCTTTAATCCGACGTTGTGCAGTCAGAGGGTGAACCCAGTAGCGGCGGCGATTTTTTCTCTCCCTACGTCTCCGTGTTACGAGAATTTTTAAAACAAGAAGATTAACGTCTAATATAGCGAAATGGTCCATATTAAAAGGACGCACCTCAAATAAAACGACAAGGGCTTTCATATCCAGTTCCCGACACACTGCCCCCACAGGTTAACACACGAACTACAATTTGGGCTGCAGGCTGGCCTTAGACAGAGCCAAACGAACGCCAGTGTAGAAGTCAATCGAGCGCCACTACAAAATGCAACATAAACGTTCAGAGCGCTTTCGTTTATCCAAAAATTTAACACCTGTGTGATCAAGGCCTTAGAGAGAAAATTATCCTTAAAAAAAAAGAGAAAATCTACTGTTGAGTTTTCCGCCAGCAAACAGCTCACGACTTGATAATGATAATATTATGACTCTGCGTAAAACTGAATTAGTGGATTTTTTTAAAGTAAGTTACAAATAAAGAATAATCAATATCGTCTACATGCTAAGATCACAACCTGCACCAAGTGCATACAATAAATAACGTTAAATGCTAAAATATGCACTTGAGATACGGTCAATTTTTCATCGTTTGAATTCCTGGGTTTTTAAACGTCTCGCCCCATTATAATATTGGTCAGATTAAAGCCGCGAGAGCAGATAAAACTCTGTTCAATTATGCATCATCTTTTATACAAACTCCATAATCATAAACAACCTTTATGAAATATTTAGCCTTGAAGCCGTCTGTCTGGTCTTTTTTCTCCGTCCCTTCATTGACTTGTCTTTCCTCTCTCTCTCTCTCTCTTTCTCTCTCTCACACACACACACAAGCAAACACAGACAGAGCAGTCATGCAATAACAATTGTCTTCCAAAACACACAGCACTGCACGGTTATTGTGAGAAGGGGAAAAAAAATTAAGCAAAAAAAAAGGGGGCAAAAAAACGCAGCACTAAATGTTTGCTTTGAAATTCATAAAGCACATTACTGAGTGAGGTGGAGCGTGAACGGATTCCATCCAATGAACTCACACACACGCGCGCGCACACACACACACACACACGCACACAGAGCCCTGGCTGCTGTTTCACTCCCTCATTTAATTGCACGTTTCCATGGTTACTGGCACTCGAACACGGAAAAAAGGACAACAATCAAAAAACATCACCATTATGAGCAATAAAACTATAAATATGTTATCTGAGGAAAATAAAAAATGAATTTCAAAAAAGAGAAGGCCCCACAGCCAGACTGGGTGAGGTTAAAGAATCCGAACAAGAGTGTGTGAGCGCTCTATTTATTTTGACACCAAGATTGAGAAAGGCGAGCCGTTCGGGAAATTAAAGTCAACCGCTCGTGCCTCGGAGAGACAGAAAACTTTGCTTAGTCACCTAGGAGACTAGTCGTATTTTTAGTCATGGAGCCTCCGGTGTTGTGCAAATACACTTCCTCCTTTGTAACAGATCTCTCCGAGTCGCATTCCGACGATCAGCGATGCGCTAGGCGTGGAATGAAGATGCGCGCTTCTGTGCTTATGTTCTCTGGGTTTATTTTCAGCCAGGCATGTCAAGACGATGTTTTATTTCTATTTTACCTCAGCACTTTCCATGTCTTTCCTAAAAAACAAAACAAAAAAGACATAAAAAGTAGTTTTATTTATGGGTGGAGCTAAGGGGTGGCAGGGGTGGCCCTAGCGTGCCATAAGACAGTCGTTAGATTTTTGTCAATGAAAATTGTTCCAAATATGCCACGGCTGGATTACATGTTGCCATGGTAACACACAGACTGATTAATAGTCTGTATTAAGGTGTAGAAAGGTTCGTTCAGCTCTCGCTGGAATTAAAAACGGCCGCAAAGCATAGTACACATGATGAGCTGATTATAACGTCCACAACAAAGGACGGCATTAAAACTAGGCTCTGTCGAACGAGGCACGATTTTGACCCGAGCTATGAAAGACACAGACGAGGCGCCACGTCTGTGCCCAGCTTCTGGATCTCAGCCCTTGTGGGAGATGCCAAGCGCATGATGAGGGCCAACGGCAGGACGGTGCCAACTAAAGAACGAGCGACAAGCCGCATATCTCCTGGACAGACGGATGCCTCCGAAGGCTGTATTCGGTCTCTCTCAGCATAATGTCAGAGACAATAGTGCTGTCACTGAAACACCATCTGCCACTTACCTACACACATACGTTCCTCCAAGGACACGAGCTCGCGCACAGGACGACGTGAGCTCAGCTTCACTCTACTCCTCATTTGCCGTTGCTGTTACGATACAAATAAAAACGCCTACCGATCTATCGGATCGGAGAATTCAGAAGCGCTGTGGTGGAAATGAGATGAGAAATGACATGAAATGAAACACTAGGGTTAATACTCAAGCAAAAAGGGGGGGAAAAAGGCCAGATCTTACTCGACGGAGCACTTAGCCAAGGTCAACGTCGGAGTCTCTAACTCAATAATGTGTTGGGGGAGATATAATCAGAAGGAGACAAGTAGTTGTTAGAGCTCCCCGTGTGCTGGAAAGAATGAGTCAATCCATCCAGTGACAGGACAATTCCACCATCAGCTTCTCCTCCAGCCTCCAGGCCCGGCGCTGACAGTCACCTCTCTTACTCCGTCCTGCCATACAGTGCCATTTTTAGAAGAGGTGCGTTAATGATCCTGATTCCAAGATTTTTTCTCCTTCTTCGTCTTCTTCTTTCTCCTACTCTCTGTTTGAGTTTACACTGTACAGTATATTGCATGAGACCTCAAGGTGGAAGAAAAGATGCATGAAAAAGATGAATGAATTATCTAATATTTCAGCAGCTCGTGTCAGTATATTTAGCATAAATTAATAGATGAAAGAAATAGTGCTGCATTTGTTCACGCAGAAATACACCACATGTTACAGGAATACAACCGTATTCAGGTGTTACGTTGTAAAATTAGGCAGTGTATTTTATCTTAATACGGTTATATTTGACTGTAAAAGCAGAACAATATCATAATAATATCTCAACCATGAAACTCAATGTCCTTGGATTAATTTATTTAATGGAAATGGGTTTATTTTCAAATCTCATTTAAATTACAGAGATTGCCTTTTAATAGTCATATGAGTCATACTTATACTCATACTGGGGAGTATTGCAAAGCTATGACAGCTGGCATACAATGTGTACAGTAATAACTGTATCTTTTGTCTGTTATTTGATTTTTTTCGTTCACTGTATAATCTATACTATAGTTATTGTACTGTCTGGTCTACAACGATCCACTGTAACATTAACACTACGAACCATTAACATGTCAACCCTGATTAATACCAGTAAATTGGTGACAGAATCATTGGCCCCCAAGACTCAGATCTCCATCCGATCAAGCACCCGTGGGAAAAACAAGTCCAATTCACCCCACATCCCACACCGTCCAAAGGATCCGCCGCTAACGTCCTAGTGCCAGACACCACCACAGCACACACCCAAAAGGTCTTGAGGAGTCATGCCCCGTTTTGTGTCGATGCTACCATCAAAAGATTTAGAGCATCACGTTCCATTTTCCCATGTATGGCTCTTTACTATTGTAACATCGCTCAAAAAAACAGGAAGTAGATCTTTCTACAGGATCACTTGTTACAACCTTTTAAAGTACAGCACATTAGTCACATCATTACACAACCTCTTGTGTTGTATCAACTTGACATTAAAATGGACAACATTTTTTAAAATCAGCATCGTGACAAGTCGAGTCCTTTTTCTTCGTTTTTTTTTTTTCACCCTGATTCTGGTTAATTAAAAGGCAATCTCCGTAATTTAAATGAGATTTTAAAATAAACCCTTTTCCATTAAATGAATTAATCCAAGCACATCGAGTTTCATGGTTGAGTTATTATTATAATATCGTTCTGCTTTCATTGAAATTGTAAAATGGATCACTTTGACCAGAACAGCATGTGCGTGCTGGTTGTTTCCTGTTCAAACCCTCTAGGTGCTGTCATATACGCCACTATCAAGAACATTCCTTTCTATTTATTCAGTATTAAAAGCTCACTGTGGAAACCCACATGTCCTATGACTCCAAATGAGGATAAACAATAAAAAGAAATAATTGTGAAGACAACCAATGCAAGACAGGAGTGATAACAAAAGTCCAGAATTGCCTTGTTGACCTTAAAGTCGTTAAAAACACTCCAAAGTGTTAAAATGTGAGCTCTTGTCGGACACAATTAGCTGTGGAGAGGCTGAGAACACCCCCCTCCCCCCCACCCGCCCCTCCCATGCCCTTGAGAGTGAAGAGGACATATCAGGTGTGCCTGTAGGGCCCTGATAAGGCCAATAAAGTCAGCTCCATTCATCCTCGGTGGACTCGGAACGAGCCCTTTATCGCTGCCTTTCCCGTCAATATTCTCTTGACTGACCGTATAAACCAAATGATTGGCATCAAAGGCAAACTGGGGGCATGATGGGGAACCAAGCAATGGATCTTGTCGAGAAAGAGAAAAGTGAGAAGACAGAATGAGGAGAAAGAAAGAGGGAAAAAGAGTGATTCTTACCGGTGGCATGCTGATGAGTTACTGTATGTGTGTGTGTGTGTGAGAGAGAAAGAGAGTGCCGAGATGTGATGTCACTGCAGAGTCGAGGTTTCTAAAGCTGAAAGTGACAGCAGGGGAAAAAAAAAATCCTAGCTCTCAGCTTAACCGTGTGCTGGAGCTTAGCTCTCGCAGAGCATTAGCATATCTATGAGAAGAAGTCGACGAGAAGTCAGGAGCTGCTTGAAGATGCCTGAACTTGTGCGACTATACCTCTATTCAGATGGGATTATTTTTATCCTTGGTATCGCTGGGATTTTAGTCCTGTCCAAATTTGTCATGTCAGTCATTTTTTATGGACTACGCAAGGAACATGTCTGGAAAGGCTGTCTTCTGTAATCTGACCAGTAGAAAAACTTACATGAGATATTGATATTAACATGTAAATGTGTTACACCTCCTGGAAAAAAAAAAAGTCACCTTTTTGTTTAAACCGACTTATGTGATCAAAAATATCACCTGACTCATAGGGTCAGTGACAGAGAGCTAAGGGAAAATACAGAGAAGCTGCTGTCCACAGCAGAGCCAGTGGACAAATATTGGATAAAGTCAAGAAAATGATCTGAAATGTCCTGAAAAATAAAGAAACCACTGGCAAACAACCAGGTATGGAACAGAACATTTAAGGAAAACGAGAGCAGTTAATAACAGAAATATTGTAAAAAAAAAATTTTTTTTTTAAAGAGTTACTAACAATCTGCATTGGCAAAGTGTAAAGGTGTCGCAATCTACTGTTTGAAAAACACATTTGAAGAACAGATACATGGGACTCACACCACGGATACAAAACACACGTTTTATGTTCCTATATACTTATACCTTTTGTATCTTTGTATTATTGAACTTTTGTACCTACTAGTAATCAAGCACAATTTTCACATATGTCCATTAGCCTTGTAGCTTGAGGCAAAGGTACTGTAACACCGTTTAAATCTCCAAAATGTCTTGGCTAGTAAATAACATTTGGAATAAAAAAAATGTATAAGTATTATAAGATACATTTTACAATCACTAGTGATAATTTGCACAAAGGCTTATAGATTTCACAGCAGCTTAGCGTGACTTACTAGCTAGGCATATTAAATTTATTTGTTGTTTTCTTCACTCCTTACTTCTTTCACACCTTCCCTCCTTTCTTGCAGCACTCGTTTGTTTTCTATTTCCCTTTCGACATCCTACCATCACCTCGATCCTCAAAGCCCCAGGCAATCACCTGGATTTCTGTCCTGTAGCTACGCCTTTGGACCCAGACATATTCTGTATCAATCCACCTTCATGAGGGTGTAGATATCTGTCTATTATGCTAGAACTCATCTGTTCAGTGTTCATTTACTGAGACCTCCCAAATGACAGAGTTCATATCATCTGTTCTAGGTAAATCCTGACAGCCATTATTTATGAGGGTGCATTCGGGCAGACATCACGGCTGAGGGACGGAGTGAATTCCCATAATTTCGTGAAATTTATGTCTTTTTTTTTTTTTACCACTGAGAAATGGGTTTTGTTTTTCAGTAGAGAAGAAATCATGAAGAATGTTCTAGTCATTGATGTTAAGTGTAACTAAGCTATCGTTTTAGCTTTTCATTTTTAAAGCACATTTCCATGATTATAATATTTTTTACCTACAATTAACTAGCCAGATAGGTTATTTAGATAAGTCTTTATCTAGCTAGTTCTTGGATATTTATAAAGACAAGTGTATTTTGTGCGGTATCAATTCAGTGTTTAACTAGCAGATTTTTATAGCAAGGATGTTCTCTTGGAAAGAAATTGTTCCATCACAGGAATACTTTCAAAAGTAGCACTATTTTCAAAAAAAAAAAAATTCTTTCAAATCACATATATTGATTCTGTTGTGTTTGTTTTACCACATTAATACATTTTCTATTGAATGTATGATTTGTGGTAGTATGTAAGTCTAAAGGAGGTTATTTCTTTGTTAATGTAAAAGAATAATAAATCAGTGTTGTTAGCATGGTATATCGACACATTTCTGAGCTATAACATTGCATCTGCAAATTAACCCAATGGTGTAAATTATGTTTCTAGTAAATAAACCTAAATGGCTCCAACATTCAATATTAGCACCCGCGATTAGCACCGATTCGATTTTTACTCACTAGCTTGCTAGTTAACACACTCCATTAACATTAACAGCTGTTTTGTGCTAACAACTTCTTCCAGGTTCATTGTATAGTACAGTATAGCCACTTCTTCTTGGGCTTTCGGCTGTTCCCTTTCAGGGGTCGCCACAGCGAATCATCTGGCTTAATCTAATTCTATCCTCTGCATCCACTTCTTTCTACCAAATAACTTCATGTCTTCTCCATAAATCTCCCCTTTGCTCTTCCTTTAGACCTCCTGCATGGCAGTTCCAACCTCTACGCATCTTTTATACAATAGAATTTGGGATAAAGCCTAGGATTTACAGTACTCTAAAACATCTATTTTCCCACATTTTTCATAAATTAAGTGTCTTACAGGTGAAGGGATAGTTGATCAGAAGGTTTGCAGGTCCATGGTCATGCTGTTCCACTGAAAACGCAACTCGTTTAGATCAGAGCTGAGTGTGTAATTGTGTGTCTGAAATGAATGGCATCTATTATGCATGATGACCTCGGAAGCTTTGACCGAGTTCACCCGGTTTCCACTGGATGGCAGTGTCTGTTCGATAATTGGGTGACAGATGGCCTTCGTGTCATCATGTAGTGAAACCTAATTTACCCATGTAGTCCTGGCAAAGCTTCCTGCTGAAACTGAGGACGCTTACAGGATAATATATAGTCTTACTTTCTGCAGTGAACTGTTGGCCGTTTGCCCGCGATTAAAAGTTTAACATCTTTTGAAATTATGTAAAATATATATATATATATATATATATATAAAATTTATTCATGGAAGTGCATGAATATGGATAACAGGCCTACATGACAACAGAATTAGTATAAAATATGCATAAACATATAGTATATACACACTTAACATCTAACATTTTATCATTTGTGGTAATTAGTTTAATATTTACAAAAATGTAAAAAATATAAGCATTTATCATTTATAGACCTAATATATTAACTTAAAATATCATGACTAAATCGTTTTTGGCTCAAAAAACTAAAATCTTACAAATCCTGTCAGGTTGAGCTTGTTTACCTGCTAGCTACTTTACAGTTAGCAATCGTTATCAATACAATTCAAAAATTGTTAAACAGGTATCTAGAGTCTGCACTGACAATTAGCAACGCTGATCAATATAACTTAAAAATCCTGTCAGAAATCCTGTCAGATTAGCTCATTTTTAAACAAGCTAGCTCATATTAGCACCTATTATTAGCAACACTTCAATGTGAAATCCTCTCAGAAATCCTGTCAGATTATTTCATTTATATAAAAAAGGTGAAACACTTGCAACATTTATCACTTCTTATTTATCTAACTTAAAAATCCTCTCAAAAATCTTGTTACATTAGCTTATTTAAAAACCAGCTAGCTGGTGTGTTAGCATGAACACTAGCAACATATTTCAGTATATCTTAATAATTCTCTCCTGGAAATCCTGTTACATTAGCTAAATTGTAAACAAAAAAGGTTATAACACATACTAGCAAGATTTATAAAATAAAAAAAAATAAAAAAAAACCTAGCAACAATTAAAAAAAAAAAATCCTGTCAGATTAGCTTGTTTTTTAAGGTAAGTAGCAATATAGGTAGTATATAGGTAATAGAATATTAGCAACAGTTAATATACTATTATATACAGTTAATATAATATATAATATATATTGTCTATAAAGAAATCCTGTAAGATTTGTTTATTTTGATTAGATGTTTATCACTGAATATTAACAGCATTTTTCCATATAACATGAAATCCTCTCAGAAATCCTGTCAGATTAGCTCCTATATGAACATGATATTCACACAAAGGTAGCAGACTCAGGCTTTTAGACCTCACTGTACACTCGGTCTCGTCTGACAAGCAGGAGTCCTGAAATGTCAGCGTCTAGTCGAGTGTTTCAGGAGAACCGCAGAGCGCACACAGGGACGTGGGCGACTGCCACACAGAGTTACTGTTCCACCAGGTCACTGCCGGTCCTCCAGCCTCCGGCTTCACAGCTATTTTGAGGAAGCGTGACCTATATCCTGCTGCCTGAAACGCGGCCAAGCCGGGGCCAAACTGCGACGGTGGCTTACACTCAGGAGATATCTGTTGACAAGCGCAAAACAAGCTGTCGTCTTGGAGCTCCGAGTGGATTTCTAACTTGGTGCTGGTTTGGTTTTTGACAGCGAACAGGAAACTGGAAAATCATAGCTTTATAAAAGCAACACTATTTGTTATAGCTTGTAATTGTTCCCCATACTCGCAGGAAAAAAAGTGATTCATTTATAGTAAATATCTAAACATTGTATTTTTTAACCTCTTTAAGAAATTTCTTCCATGTGTTTGTAAACAGTTGTTCCCTCAACTAAGCTTTTCTTTAGTTAATAAAATAAAAATCCACCGCATTTCAGGTCACTGCAAAATGTAAACCTTATAAACACAAAACCAAGCAACTGTGTAAAAAGTGTGGGGAAGAAACTGGGGACCTTTCGTTGATATTATTCCTTTTGAAGATGATGCTTAGATGTTTGTCAATAAAAATGTACCTGGCATCCTTTCTGTCAGCATTAAAACCGAACATTTAAACTGAAGCTTCGACGGAGCTGTGAAAAACGCAGTGTTTCTAAAAGACACATTCAGTAAGAGTCTTTCTAATAAACCCAACACATGTGTGTGATAAACAGGGCATTTATAAAATCTAGCAAAGTGACACACACAAAAAAAGTCACACACTCAGGCACTCTGAGCACTCAGTAGGCTATATTGCGGTATAAATCCTCTCCTCCAAAAAAAAAAAAAAAAACCCTGTCACTTTGCCCTGCTTGTTTTAAGCCCAGACAGATGCCTCTCTTAACACACACATGCAACAGAAACAGCATGGTGCGCCGTGAGTCAAAGAGACAAGCAAGCACTTTACCAGAAACGCTAAACACTAGATCACACAGCAGCACATGGAGCGAGTGTGATTTCAAGAGAGCAGCATGAAAACACTCTCCGGCAGCGGTGGCTAAACAAACCGCATCTTTATTCTCCTTCTGGGTTTTAATGCTGTGTCAGCCTCACACTCTACATTCGCTAATTCACCTGACTGCACAAAAAAGGTTCTTCGTGGATTCTTTCGCTAATTAACGATTCCTCACTTCCAGGAAAAAAAAAAAAAAACTAAAACTCCTCGTCATGTGAAATCTTGCTCTGCTGAGGAACAGCTGAAGAAGTTAATGCTCTTCTAAATGTATTTAGCTACATTTAAATGTTTGTTTTTAATATAACTTTATGTTTCTGTGCATTGCGGTATGCTAAAGTTGACAATCAATTAGAGGGCATGACATTCAGAGTCGTACAGAAAAAAACAGGCATCTGACTGTTTTAGGACTTACAGGAGAAATGTTTGTTTGTTTTTTTGAATCAATACCAAGTTATAATAAATTCTTTTGTAAATTCCAGCAAAGAAAATTAACAGAAAATTACAGCACATTAGGGGTGTATTTTTCTTCCAACAGTTAGTTCTGATCAAGTAATCTGATTGGACGAGAGGCTTCCATGAGTGGTGATAACAGACCGTAACAGCACTGCTATGTTTCACTATCGCTCGGCATCCCAGGTGTTTCACAGTGTTTAATTGTGGGTCGCAGTTTGGGTGAAAGTAAGTTTGCACACTGCACAGTACTGAGGAGAGAGCAGCTGTCTGCCAAAACCCACATTCAAAACCAGTCACAGAAGCACTTTCAGCAAGAACACACATCTGATAACATTATTTGATATTAAACAACACTTTGTCTCTTTAATAATTGCTTTTATGTCATAACAAAATGCCTGTGTGTTCTTTTATTTTTACCTTAAGCAAACTACAAGGCTGACTAGTTTCTAACACATGGCTTAATCCCCTGATCAAGGCCACTAATTAGTGTGTGGACCAAGGGATTAAACACCCTACATAGTGCCCAAGAACTCGGAAGTTAACAGAGCTGATATTCTAAAGCACAATAAGTGGAAATATAAAGAGTAACCCACCTTTTGGCCACATGTTAAAAACTGTGGAACAGTTGTATAAAAGCACTATTACACTTGAGGTTGTGCTGTTGTGCTGAATATCGGCACTGCTATGATATCTTCAGTACTCGCGTTGTGGCCTCGTACCTACGACCGCAGCTGCAGCTGTGCTGATAATCAGTACGACAGCATGACCACGAGTGTGATATTCCTTAAATAAGCAACTAGCTGATCATTAATATGATGATTAATCCCTGATCATCAAAATGGCATTTTAATGCAAATATAAAAATAATAATAATAAAAAACACTGTCTGCTTCTTCAGGCTGTATTTTCTATCCCTGAATTTAAAATTAAGCACCAGTGGTTTAGACAGTGTTTAAAAAAAACAAAACAAAAAAACAAACAAACAAACAAAAAATCAAATGCTTCAGCTCAAAAAAATCTGGCCGTACAGGTGATTTGAATAATCCAAGCAGGTGCATGAGTCCTTTGTGAGTATGACGAACTTTCCCTGGCTGAATGTGACCGGTGTGGCTGATGCTGAATACTGCCCTAGCGGAACAAGATATTTAGCTTGATATCATCCACTGTACATCATTAGACCTTCCTCAAGAGCTTTTAAAGTATCAGATTGACATCCTGAATGCACCAGTCCTCATTCATTCAAGGAACTTTCCTGCACTTTCAAAGACATCATTTAAATGCTCTGAACATAGCCGGAGTGGAAACCTGAATGGGCGGTCATCAATCACCCAGTGGGTTAGCCATGCTCAGCGGGCTGCACGGGAATGGTGTCTTTACCTTTGCTACCCAGCTGGCACTCAACTGCGCGGGATGTGATTATGCTCACAAACTCTAATGCTCATAAATAAGTCGAGACATCCTGCGGAGCGGCAGCGTGAAAGGCAGTCGGCTCGGGGGAAACATTCTGCGAGCTTGCAAAGGCCGCTAACATGCACGGATTGGACTGATGGCCCCCGTTTAGTGGAGTATGAAACTCATCGCTCTGAGATATTATGGAAATGTAATGATCATATTGGATATTAGAGTGTAGGAGGAAGGTTCTTCGCTTGTGTCTCAGTGATATTGCATTAGCAAATATGCATCGGACAGTAAAGATAAAAGTCATTTTAGAAGTTTCTTTTACAACAACTTATGTGCATGTTTCTGATAAATCACCTAAACTATTATTATTTCTTCCAGGAATCTCAAGTCTGATTCCCAGGTGATGCTACAGCCAACTCATTATTTGCCTTCGACCTTTTCCAAAATCGTGATCTCCAGCATGTTTCATTTATTATGATTTTATATAGCCTTATTCATCCATTTTTTTTTAAGTCTTAAAGTTGTAATGAGTAGAAATCTGAATGAATCATTCGTGCCAAAAGCAACTGAATAGCTCTATAGGAAGGAACTCGATAACATGCCTGCTTCAACCTTTCCTAGCCAATCTGACCCAAGTCCAAAAACAAACCAACAGTCCGTGATCGATTTAACTTATCTCCAATTAACAGCCTTCTAAAAGAACCTTTAGACCTGACACCAATTAGCGCACAGCCCAAGGGCATTTTCAGCAGCGTGGGTTTCACTGTTTGTTCCGTTTCTCACGTCTGTTAACACATTCGTGTGTACATGAACCACCTGAGACAGAAGGACACGACAGAGGAATTGCTTTATTAGAGCTTGGTGGTTGTAGTCAATGGGAGGTCGGGGGAACACGCAGACAGACGAGTGAGGTCATCCAGGCAAAATCTATACATATAGATCTGAGTTAGACAGAGGTTAAAAACTGGAAAGACTACATACAACAGGGCTGGAAGAAAAAAAAAAAGAGGATAGAGGCCAGAAAATTTGAAAGCATGTTGTTTCCATAGAAACTATATATATATACCATATCTGAGATAAATGCACTACGGCCCGAATACCATCCATGTTACAATAAATATGCAAATAAATAATAATAATAAAATACCGATAAGGATGTGAAATTCAACAGAACTATGGTATAAGGATTTTTTTGTTGTTGCTTATTTGTTTGTTTTTTTTGACTGGGGCGGAGCTAATTTTTTTCTCGAAAATGTTTAGTTTTTTTCAAAGCCCACACTGTAAGTCGCAGTCTTTCCAAAATCTCTTTAAAAAATTTGATTATTTCAAACCCAGAAACATTTCTCCAAAAAAAAAAAAAAAAAAAACGAACCTTTTATTACATACCAACACACAGACTTCAAAATAACGCTGTCTTTGTAAAAACGATCGTCCACTGACACGTTTCCCAAACTGTCAATTTCTCCCCATGCAGGCATGCGGGCCGAGATACATATTTATGAGCATTAATACACGAGTCACGGCTGATTCACTGCTCACGAGATTAAAATATGTCACTGTCTTTGTCAGTCTTGGCTCCTCTTGAGGTAGAGAGCGAGGCGGCAGCTGGTTATTAACACTACAGTTTGTACACTCACTGGAAATAACACACACACACACACACACACACAAGCACGCACACAGGCCACCTCGAGAATCCGTGTGTATGCTTTCAGAGTTCATGCACATAAGTAAGACAAAATGGCTGAGGTGGTTGCCTGGCAACAGGAGCAACGAGATGCAAAATTTTGCTACTTAGAGAAAGTGTTGAGTGGGTGGAGTAAAAAAGAAAAAAAAAAGGCCAAAAATGTGTGTGTGTGTGTGTGTGTGTGTGTGTGTGTGTGAGAGAGAGAGATATAGAGAGAGTGCGTATGAAGTTTAAAAATATGTGACTGCTATGATGTGCAGTGTTGTCAGCTGTAGATTTTACCATGCCAGTCTTATACCAGTGGTGGGCATGAGGAAGTCAATTTAAAATACAATCTAAAAATGGGGTTGTTTGTGAAAAATCCTCAGCAGCGACCTCATTTCCCCTCTCGTCTGTTCCAACCACTCAGCATTCTGCATCACCAGTATCCTCATCACCGGCCTGATCATCTGTCATCTCATTGGTTCATGCCTTATGTTAGATGTATTTTATGTTTGACTGATTCATTGGTCACTTTGTGGCTTAACAAACAAAAAAACTATTCTCCGAAACTGCTCAGGCACAGGGGGGTGGGTATGTGGTAGGGTCCGTCCATGTGCCATCCAGAACACTGGGCGATGATTACTTCCCACCTGGAGATATGTCCATAGATTATGTGGCAGTTATTGATGGCCGGATTGATGCCTGGGGGGGGGGGGGGGTGAAGGACTCGGCACAGCGGTACAACAGTGGCAGCCTGGTGGTGACAGGGATCAATCCAGGGACCTCCTGGTCAGCAGTCCAACACCATAACTATCAACCTACCCCTGTCCCTCGGGTGCAGGGACTGGACTGGAAATGAGAGACGGAAAAGTCCTTCAAGCAGCCTGGAGAACATTTCCTTAAGACTACATTAAACAACACAAGAAAGTCAAAATATCAAGAAATGGGGACATGCACAGGTCTGGATCTATTTAATGGACTTTACTAGTACAAGACGAGTGCCGCTGGAACAATAATCAAAGAAACTCCTGTCTCTAACTTACCACATTAACACCCACGGCCTAATTTAAACAATTTTTTCTCCAAGTAGTTGAAGAGAGAACGTTCGCTGCCTGCCTTGTTCGATTTCCTCTTGCGAAAATTCTCCTTCCAATCATGTAGACAAGGCTGTTTTTGTGCTACTGCTTTAGTTGATTACATTTTCTTTGATGTGTGATATAATGTGCAGCGAAATCTTTCATTGCGTATGTGTCTCAAATAAATCCGTCATTACCGTGACCATGTCGTGTTCAAGGCTAGTTAGAGAGCAAAGTAATCTGTAAATCTTAAGCAGAAAAGTTGCTCTCATATTGTAAAACCTGACTTGTTAATGTTTTTGGCTACTGATGCTAAACCAGTTGGCAGGTGGACTAAAGTTCAACTCAGACTGCTTTTTCCACAATTTAATTCTAATGCATCTATTCGCACACCACTGCACCACTGATTATTTTCCCAAAACATCCAGTTTTCTTTTTTTTTGTTGTTGCGAACAACACCCACCCACCCCCCTCTGCCCCCGTTACCCAAATGCATCTGCCATCTTTCTTTAGAAGCACGATGTCCTTGCTCGTGAAGAAAGGCTCTCGAAAGTTCATAACTAATGTCTCATTCTTGCTGTTTACCTGGGAAAAAAAATCAATAAAAATAATCAAGAGTTCCGCTGACTGGGCTTATTGACACATCTTTTCTCATCTAAAGACAAATTCTGTGCCTACGAGTCTGTCTGAGAGGAAACAAAGCCATTTATAATCCTGGGCTGAGTTTGGAAACACAGCATGAGGGGGAAAATTTATTGAAAAAGTAATCACACTGCTTAAAGCTTTAAGTTATCGCTCGGCTGCTCACTTGTTTACCTGCAAAAACATTTTTTTTAAATAATAGAAAACAGTATGAATTAATATTTTAATGTGTTGACTTAAATATTAATCAAACATTATTCAGTTAATAATATTTATAATATAAATTAATTACATTTAATGCTTTTTTTGCACAATAATTATTTTTTTACTGATCATTAAATAATTATTACATTTTAATTAACAAATTATCAGACTCATAGCAATGTATATATATATAAAAATTTTTTGTTGCAAATATAGTATTTACTATAACAGGCATTTTAAATGATAACTTCTGTCCTTTTTTGATGTTGTTGTAATTTGATGCTGAATTATTTTTATTTAAGTTATTTTTAAACATGACTAATGGATCAGGTTCAGTTTTATTGTCCACCAGGGGGAGTCAAAGGTTTCATGATCACTGTTTTAGCACTGCTTCAGGCAAAACATAAAGGTTAACAAATGGCAATGAAATATAGAATATTATTAAAGACACATTCCATCACACATATAAAATATTAAACAACTATAGGATCTTAGATCCTAATCCTACTCTTGATTCTTCACTTTCAGATTTTGGGTTGCATTCAGAGTCAGTGACAGTGTGTGTGTGTGTGTGTGTGTGTGTGTGTGTGTGCAGGCCTATACAAACAAATGTAAGAAGAAAGAAAATCTATGCTTTTTGTCATTTCTCTATTTTTGCATCGTATAAGCCATTGAATATATCCCCCTATTGTGACCTCATAGAAGAAGAGCCCTTCCCCCGGCTTATTGCTTAGCTCTGCTGTTCTCCGGAGTGGCGTGGCTCGCTTACATCAACATTGATAAGGCATATTGGGAGGAGGAGTGAAACAGATGGACTTTGAGGTACGAAAGAATGCATTATCTGAGCAGGATTTCAGCCACCCTTTAACAGCGCATTAACAAACACCCGCTTTGGGAAGCTCTAAGACCGATGTTAACTTTTTAGAATAGTGAGAAAAAAAAATGCTAAAAACATCCGCTAACTCCATGCTGTAAAGGAAACACGTAGAATGAGCGGACTATGCACTCTTGTGGTCCTTGAGTACAGGGTCACAGGGTTCGGGAGGCTATTGCAGGAGGTAGGGTACACCCTGGACAGGGTGTCAATCCATCGCAGGGCACACACACACACACACACACACACACACACTACAGGAACAAATGTTTGGAGCACCAGTTAGCCCAATCTGCATGTCTTTGGACTGTAGGGGAAAACCGAAGTACCTGGAGTAACCCACCAAGCATGGGCAGAACATGCAAACTCCACACACACAGACCCCGAGGCAAGAATCGAACCCTCGACCCTAGAGGTGTAAGGTCATCGTGCTATTCACTTCGCCACCATGTTGCCACTAAAGAAACAATATTATTAATTTTTTTATTAATATGACTGTATTTAAAGCGCTAGACTTAATAATGTTCCTTACTTAAACCTATATCACTTGAAAAAAAAATGTTCAGACTGAACTTCAGAACCGTGCACTATTAAGAAACACACCTATGAATGAATTGCAAGTAATTTTCAAAATTATAATAAAAAATAATAATAATAAAATAAATTCTGAAACTCTGCACCTATAGCATGCTTTTCTTGGATAATATAATTGTTATTGCTTAAAAAATGTGAATATTAGATGGATATAGATGAATTACTGTAGGCCGTCTCAGCGAGGGGGCGGGCTGATAATGTGCGTTATGTATCATGCTGGCATTTAATTAAACCGGGTGAAGGGATTGATGTCGTGCCTCACGTCTGCCTCTCAGTCTTGTGCTTGTTTGCTCTTATTTGCGGTGCGACGTTATTATCACACACCTCGTCAGAATATGTGAAAACAGCGAGCCACTATTTCAATACGCCGTCACACGCCGGTCCACCTCGTTAGAGCCGCCAGCTGTTCCTGGTTGCTAACAGCCCACGCAGACAGTGTCTGCTAAACGTTCCTGATGTTTTTTACCTCCTGCATGACGTCTATGACAAAAAGGAAAGATCCACAACATATGTACCGAAAAAAAAAAAAATCTCTGGCAACATTTTTTCAAGCATTAATTTTATGGAGAATGCAATCCTGCAAACGTTTTCGGGGACATTTGTGAAAGATGGACATGGATATTTCATCATTACATAAACAGCACTCACTTCCAAATGAAGATGATACTTAATCGAAAAAATAAATACTGAGTGAAGATTTAAATTCTGCATATTAAAACTGCACCAGAAATTGAACTGAACATTTTAGTAATTAAAATATTTTTATTACATAATATTATATACTTTACTATAATTTTTAGATAAGTATTAACTCATTTTAAGAGTAAAAAACAATTACAATTAATCATTTAAACCATGTTACTCGATCTGGAAGAATACATTTTAATAAAATAATTTTAATGAAACCAATCTGGAACCTTTTAAAAATTTTAATAAAAGCTTTAAAAGTTCTATAAAGAACTAAAAATAAAATTCCAGAATCGATATAAAGTGAAACCAGTTTAAATCTAAATCAGGAATAATATGATTTTTTCTTCTTCTTTTTTGTTGGTTTGCAAAATTTTTCTTGAAAAAAAAAAAAGAAACCATAAATGTTTACTGTTTAAATGTCTGGAATTTAAGATAAATAGGTTTCTGAAAATATTACAATGTCTATAATTGTAGTAATGGGCTTAGACTTGTTATTTAATAATTTAAAATTAATTCAAAAAGTTAAAAGGACAATGGTAACTCGGCAAAAATGTAACTGCTTTGTAAAACTCCCTGGCTTTACATGACGTTGATTTGTAAAAAAAAAAAAAAAAAAAAAAAAACTTTGGACAGAAGAACTTGGACAAAACCCCCTGTGTTTTCATGCCTAATCAGTCCCATTTCACATGGAGCTCGAGCTCTGCCTGTGTTTGTCGTCTGTACCTTATGTATCTGTTGACATGGTGAAGTATTTAATTAAACCAGGTAAAAGGATTGAAGTCACACTCCGCGTCCGTCTCCATGCTGTCGTTTGCGTCGCGACGTTATTATCATGCACCTCGTCATAAGCCGCGCAAACACCGAGTGACTACTTCAACATGCTGTCACACACGAGTCTACCTTGTTAGAGCTGCCAGCTGTTCCAACACATGTAACACACACTAGTAAGGATGGCTTACTGCAGAACTGCTTATACAAATCTGTATAAATAAAATAAAGGTTTTGTCTGAACATTAGTCACAACTCACTTTTTCAATGATATATTCCTGTTTTATACATTAAAGGACCCGGAACCAGTCTCAGAATTTCTTCTGTGTGTCTGTATGTCTGTATGTCTGTCCAGCCAGATTTTTGTCACAGCATCACACAAAACTGGCTGGACAGAATTTAATGAAACTTTGGCAATTGGTTGAAGTTAAACCTGCACCATGAATTACATCAAAATCTTTAGTATTCAGCAGTTATGAGCAATTATGTGCCAGATTATACACCAGATGCTTTTGATTACTTTGTATTTATAAGATACAGAAAGACAGTCAGTCATGTACGTGGGCTTGAAATAATATAACTGATTACAATAAAGCTCATCAGATTGTTTTTAGCTTTAACCTTTTAAATATTTCTACAGTACAAACTTTTTTACTAGACATTCAAAATGCAACTTAAATTGTTTGCAGTGTAAAATAAATTAAAAAGTTTGAAAAAAGAGAAAACAATTATATAAAATGTCTTAATAAAATTTCTCACTAAAAATGTGTACAGCATAAAAGTAACAGTACAACTTCTGTAATATTATTTTCTTTATTTACATTTAGGCATTTGGCAGACGCTCTTATCCAGAGCGACTTACATTTTTATCTCGTTACACATCTGACCAGTTGAGGGTTAAGGGCCTTGCTCAAGGGCCCAACAGTGGCAACTTGGTGGTTGTGGGGTTTGAACCTGGGATCTTCCGAACCGTAGCTACCCCTGGACCTGTATATTTTTAAGCATGCTATCAGGGATATTAACTGCAACCTTTAATCGATTTCCTTCCATCCCATTTAAGTTTAATGTTTGGATTTGTAGAACGATAACTGTGTATTGATTTCGTTTTCCGCACCTTTAAGCATGCTATCAGAGATATTTATTGCACCTTTAATTAGAGTTTCTTTCCAAATTATTTACATTTAATGTTTAAATGTCTGATTTTAAAATCGTAGACCATCAAAGGTACTTATCGTACTTATTGCTTCAAATAATTTACAAAGTTAAGTCCAGTGTCTGAATACAGTGTCTGTATTTTCCCATCAATTTGTTTTGAGGGCCCAAGCACCTAGAGATGTTTGTTGCAATTTTAACTGCATTTCTCCAAATTATCAGTGTTCAAAGTTGTCGAATAATGACTGTATTTTTTATTATTATTCTATTTTCAGCATCATTAAGCAAGCTGTCAGATATGCTTATTACACCTTTAATGCTTTTTGCTTATTTCACCTTTAATCGCATTTTCCTCTTTTATCCATCTTTTTTTTCAGGACCCTTATCTATGTTGACAGAGTTGTTTATTGTACCTTTAAATGTACAATCTCTCAAATATTTTTTGTGTGTTCGTGACATCACTTTGTATCATGTAAACATACACAGTATAATGTCCTCTTATTTTTGCTCGTGGTCACATACTGCACCTTTAATCTCACTGGAAGCGCCTATGCTGAACACCAGGACTTGACCTTAGTTGGAGGACACATCATCACTCGCTCTTGATCTACATCTCCCTCTCTCTCTCTCTCTCTCTCCTTTGCTCTCTCTCTCTTCCCCCCATGATTCCTACTCAATCCTGGTGATCTGCTCATCTATCATCCTGTCCCCCTGTGCAGCAGACCAGGAAAGAGTGAAATACCTTCACCCTTTCCTTTTCCATCTCTCTATCTAACACTTTCTCTCTCTCTTTCACACACACACTTACACACACACACAAACACAAACACACAGACATACACCGTTAGAGGGCAGCAGGCAGCTGTAGTACAAGATGTCACTCTTCCCCAGGGTAATATTATTTAAAGTACCCTTGAACTATTTCTCTAATATGCCTTTTAAAGCAAATAAACATACCTTTCATAAAATGCTTTGAATATTCATGATATGCATAAAAATATTAACATTCTTTAAGAGCATCTCCAACAGTAGTGGAGGTACAAATCACATATTTACATGAATGTCCTTATTCGAATAGGTTATGGTTTCTATAGCAACAGCTCACTCTGAGTTTTCCATTAGGAGATGCTTATTTAGAACCTACCGTATGGAAGGAGTCTCCAGTGTCAGCACATTGTAACAGTCAGATGTTCAGATCAACGGGGTTATAAGGGGAATAAAACCTGACACAAGAACAAATTCAGCGCCGGGACCAGTGACTCTGCTTCATCACAACATTTAATGAGACAATTCAAATTTGGTTAAACTATATTAGTAACCATGTGTAGAGTTTGCATGTTCTTCCCATGCTTGGTGTGTTTCCTCTGGGTAATCCTGTTTCCTTCCACAGTCCAAACATAAACAGTTTAGGCTATTTGATCTTTACAAATTGCCCGTAGTGTGTGACCGGTGACTGCTGGTCTGAGGGTCCCAGGTTCAAGCCACACTACTACCAAAGTGCTGCTGTTGGGCCCTTGAGGCCCTTAAACCTCAACTGCTGAGATGCATAATGAGATCTAAAAAAATGTAAGTCACCTTGGATAAGCCCGTCTGACAAATGCTGCAAATGTGTGATTTTGTGAGTGTGTGCATGCTTGTGCCCTGCGACAGACTGGACATTCCCCCAATCCCCCCCGCCCCCCCCCCCAATCCAGTGTGTGCCCCGAGTCCCGTGGCGCAGATTCCAGGCGTCCCGGGCCCCTGTACAGGATAAGCGCTATAAGAGAATGAGTGAGTGTACATTAGTACTGTAACTGCATTATGAGTACTGAGATTTCTTCAGAGACGTTTTTGACTCATGGTGTCCTCAGGGTAAGGTGCGTGCTGACGAGAGCTGACAGTTTGCGCTGAGAGCTGACAAGTGTTTTGTACAGCTCTGGCCATGACTTCTCACATCTGTCACGCTTTGTTTTGGACACAGGTGAAGTAACATGCTTTTTCCTTGGCAAACACATCCTTACAGCTTCCTGGAACATTGCAGCTCAGCTTTGTAGCGTAAGAGAAACATAATTATGTCATTACAGCATTCCAGCTCAGACTGTTAGGAGACAGCATGCGTTAGAGGCGATTGTTTTGTATTTTTTTAATTGTATACGGATGGAATTTGACATGTTAAGCTCACTGCAGAACCTCATTAACAACATGGACGCTTTTTCGAGTCCTGAACGTTGTCTTGTTCAGCTAACGCTGGCTGATTTATTTGACTGATGTGTTTGACTGAATAAAGACTTTCTTCCTCACAGCCACCAGACTTTCATTGTGTTTACACTTTCTGAAATTCTTACAAATATTTCCACGGCAACAAATCGCTACCAAACCTTAAACTTTAACGGTACTTTTTCTAGCAGAATTTTTTTTAAACATTTTGGCGCAAAACACGAACTGACTGTTCTTTTAGATTTATGTGATAACATCAGCTTACAGCTACATGCAGTGTTGTTGAACAGGTTATCGCTTACGTTATAGCAGCTGCTTTCTATCTCAGCTTCCTGAAGGAAAAATATAGTACTGCAGCTTGTGATGTTTCCACAAAACAGCATAAAAGCATAAAACTTACTTACAGTTACATTATCTGTAACGAGTTTACGTGGAGCGTTCACCGTATGAGTCTTTATGAAAGGTCGCAAGTGGTATTTTCCCCACGTTTTTTTTTTTTTTTACTGTCTCCTTGTAAGGTGGCATATGTTACTTACTGTATAATTAAGAGATCAGGACTCAGGACTGGAGCTCAAGAAGGTCACAAGGGAGGGAAGCATTTGGATGAAAAGGGATAAAACATGCCAGAGGCATGTAGCCGCCTTGTCGCTGACCCTGAGTCACTGAGTCAGATGTCTTCTGGTCCAGAAGGGGATTTCAGATTTCTATTAAAGCACATATCCATCTAGGACTGGCAGAGAACAAAAAAGGAGGAAAATATTTACACAAAGGCATGGCATTCAAGGTATACACGTTTGTCCTTATCATATATGTACATTTAGTATAAGAGGTATTATCACAGAATTAAAGTATGAACTTAGAATAAAGTCTAATTAGGGCAGATGTTGGCTGGTCATCAATCAATAAACTGTTCTGTTCGGTCAAGTTCAAAACCATAAATATTATATTAGAAGAATAAAAGTGAAAAAACATGAGCAAGATATGAGAGTCCTAACTGAGTAATTCTTATAAAGATTTCTGACAGCAAAAAGAAGTTCTATTAACTTCATGTTATTTCCAAGCATTATCAAATTTCTCTCTGAAAAAAAAAAGTAGTCCGTCTCTAAAAATAATCGTTTTTATACTGTTTTTTGACTGAAGAATTTGTGAAAGCGTTTCAAAAATCTGTTTTTCGGATTCTGAATGCTCATGGATGTCATTTTGACAACCGCCCCAAGACTTCTATTGTAAATGACTTTGTAAGAAAAATGCATGCCTGTCATACTCACACTTCATCACAAGCTGCGTTTACATGGACACTATTTCTTCAATCAGATAAAAATCATTCTTGTTACAGAATCCAATTTAATTGTTCACATGGACGCTCATCTGATAAGATGTGTGTTTACATGTTCAAAGCTTTTTGGCAGTATATGTATATATCTATACATAGGTTTTAAGTTAAGACTTTAGTCGTCACATATACTGTACATTACTGCACAGTGAAATTCTTTATTGCTTGCATATTCCAGTTCTGGGGTCAGAGCGCAGGGTCAGCCATTATACGGCGCCACTGGAACAGACAGGGTTGCTCAAGGGCCCAACAGCGGTAACCTGGTGGAGCTGGAGCTTGAACCGCCGACCTTCTGATCAGTAACCCAGAGCGCTAACCAACTGAGCTACATCTGCCCCTTTACATCAAACTGCACTCCGGCAGCACTGGGATTTGAACCCACACCTCCAATGAGACTGAAGCATAAACCCAGCACTTTAAACCACTCAGCCACAGTACCTTTTGGGTTTTTTGGGGGGGACTTTTGCAAAGTAGTTCTGCTCACACTAAACCTGCTTCCTATGATTACATGTTTAGGGTGACATTACGAATACAAATTAAGCTTGTAGGAAAGTAGTAGAGACCATTGGTGCTTCTAATGGGTGAACCTAGATTAAGTAGCTTGCTAATTTGAAAACAAAGTTAGTACCTAGCATGATTACATGGATAAGTAATATATTTTAGTTTTAATATAATTGCTAGCTTGGAAAGTTATATACGATATAGCTACCCCTGTTTGTCACTGTGGAAGGCCACGTTCACAAGCAAGACATTTCCAAAACAAGCGCTAGTTGTTGGCTTTGTAGTTAATGAGAATAAGATGTCTGAGTTGTCCTTAAGGTGCCAGTATGGACGAAACACCAACAATGTCAACACATGGCACATTCACACAAGAAGGATCAGCGAACTGATTAATAAGCCTCGGGATGTCGGGCGGAGTTCCATCTCAGCAGAGGATGTAATTGGATCTTGGGGAAAATCCACCTTTTTTGCGGTATGTACTGGCCTGCGGCGGGCAGGAGCCGGAGAATGATCCGGAAAGCGTGCGAGAGTGTGTGCGAGGATGCCATAGTTAGAATACACTTTCACACCCTACACTCCTGTGCTTTTTGATCAGATTGCATTTGCCAGTCTGGTCAGTGGCACGCTTAGCAGCAAGCGTGACAAATATTAATCTCCCATTCCGGGCAGACGCCAGCTCCCATCGCGCCGCTGAATAATTCAACAGCGCTGATACAATGATGGCAACAGAATCACGGGGCAGGAAAGGTTGCCTGAGGGAATAAAAGAAAAGTGTATTTTCACTGCATGCTGACTTCGGTGCCAGATATCAAGCCGAGGGAAAGCCACACTCGCTGCTGCTAATGCATTTCGGTCCTTTACTTTAACCATCATCCTTCAGTTCACTACCTAGAGTAGAAACCGGCTTCTCCTTCAACTGAATCAATTCAGTCTTTTTTTTTGTAAAGCAAAACAATATTATGTTCTGTTATTAGCAAAATAAATCGCTAATAAAACTTACTCTAAAGGCAGCTGTATTGTGCAGGCAGGAAGAAATCCACTCTTTAAAAACAATTTCTAGATTACTTTTCTTGTTCAGCTAGCTAGGTAGACAGCACGCTTCCATAGCAATGTTTTTCATTACTAGCAATATAAAACGCTGAGAAAGCTTTCGAAGTTGGCTTTTGGATAACTAGCCTAGCATGTTCTAGCATAACCACAGCTGTTTGAATAGACAGAACATATCAGGGGCGTTTCTAGGATTTTCAGTTAAGGGGTTTCATAGATGTTTAACACATATTTGGCTTGTTCAGAATTAGATCCCAAATGAGTCTTCTCGATCACACACTCTTTTTACCCTATAAACATTTTTCTATGTACAGGTACAATCAGAAAAATGTAACCAGAAAACAGCATATAACTTTAAACTTACGTTGATTAGCAATATAAACAACTGAGGATGGACAAGGGCATAAAGTGTGTGGGGGCCAATAATGTCAAACATTTATCTGTTAATTCTTTGACAATTGAAAGCTTTTTTAAGTCACATGGGAGTAGGTCTCCAAATGAGCAGCAGGTAAGAATAGAACATCTTTTTTTTTTTCATGTGACTTGAAAAACCTTCCATCTACAGTTAAATATAAATATTTAAACTTTGATCATCATGTTATCTAGTTTAATTTAGTGTTTAAGCTCCATAGATAAGACAGTAGGTTCTCTATTCAACCCTTTAAAATTCCATAGCTACTCGGCTATTTATTCAAATTCATTAATATAAACAAACATTGTTTTAATGTAATTACTGTACACAAAGTATCTTTTTAATATCATTCTTTTTTGTGTTACTATTAATTTTAAAAAAGTAACTTTTTCTATATCAAATTGACAAAAAAAAAACCCTATTCTAAGGCTAATAAATGTATTTTACGATTTGGGACATTATTTAATACAATACATTTATTACAAAAAAAAGAGGATTTTTCTATCTCTGTAAATCACACTGCTATACAGTTAAAGCGAGTGCACTGAATGCTGTCTGTCTCTGTTTTTAATCATTTACAGTATGTGCAGAACTCTATGGTAGTTAATGCCATAAGCACTGTGCAGTGTTTTATATAGACAGTTAGGTTTTCCAATTAAAACAGCAACGGCATGATTGTTTTATAAAGTAGACTATAGGTTCATAGAGTATGATGTATTAAGGGCTTCATTTTCACTGGAGGAAACAGCTGGTGTGATGAGGGTGAACACAGCGAAGATTTAACTGATTAATCCCTCATGACATTTTGTAAACTCTATTTATGAGAAAGGACTGCACTGATGCAGATATAACAATTTATCGAAAACCACACACCTTGCCTTAATCCTCCCTCTGTGATGGCGAATTGAAGACGGGGAGGAGCTGAAGTCTGCCGCCGCTGCTTTCATATCAAATTTAAACGGGATGATGGGCGATCACCAATTTGAAGTTTATGGAGAATTTTTAGGGGGGCTGAGTACAAATGTTAGGGGGGCTAAAGCCCTCCTGAAAATGACCTAGCGACGCCCATGGAACATATGTTCATGCTTGTTTTACTTCGAATTCATTCCCTAGCTAGCGAGGTTTCTAGGAATGCTCTGTCCTAGTTTGGCTAACAGCTCTTTAAGTGATACACAATAAAAATAAATAAATAAAAAAACAGTGTTTTTTTTTTTTTCTTACAGTGTTAGATGTAAAATTAAGAAAAAAATGTTAAACAAAAACACACCAAAAAAACAGGTGGTCTTGTTAAAAAACTTTGGATAGATACCATTTTAGGTTGTTAGCTAGGTTGTTAGCTTCCAGGCTAATTAAATTAGCCAAAAATTGTTAGCTGCAAAAGCTATAAAGTATATAAATAATACACACTTTGTCATTATTAACATAATGTTTGTTAACTAACTCTAACCTAAAAACATTTTGAAAACTAGCATATTTGTCTCTTTATGTAGTTGTGTAGTTTGATTTGATAATAATAATAATAAATAAAAAAAAATAATAATAATAATAATAAAAGCTGGCTTAATTTTCTACAGTTTGCATTGATCAACCAGCTAACAGCAATCCTTGATCTGCTCTATGCGGACTTGTGTACATGGTTTTATAATGCTATGTGATTTATTTATTTTTTCACAATCGGTAGTGTTAATCTTTTTGATAACTTCGTTTACACTGTCAGGTAAATGTGACCCAATTCCAATTTTTTGCTTATATGTGACAGGATATGTTTTATGTCCGTGTAAACAGGAAAAAAACACATGCATTCCGATATTTTGAGATCGGTTTCAGGCCTCCTTCATATGTGGAAATAAATCAGATATAAATCAGATATGTGCTAATGTGATTGTCGTGTAAACAGACAGATCGGATTTCCTGAGGCATTGTGTTCTGTACGTCATTAAAACTGCGACTTATTCGCGGTTTAATGACGTAATGTTATTCTCTGGTGGAAGCGCGTATGGAATTATAACATCGCGGGTACATGGAAATGGAAAAGCACCTCGCCCACCTCACCCCTCCCCCTGTTTAATGCTTATTTAGGCTAAATAAAATTAAGAAGTCAGTATTTGGTGAATGAAGCATATGCGCAGGCTGCAATTATGGCATTTTTTTTTTTTTACTCCTCCTCCGTTTTAAAACCATGGCGAACTTTGCATATATCGCAGAGCGTCAAGAATACTTCACCTTCGTCTATCTTGGCTAGTGTGTAGCGCAAGAACCTCCCTTTAAGTATGCGCGATGTTTCAGATGGCATGGCAAGTGTAAACACGTGTATCAGATATGAGTCATAGTTGAAGGAACGTGTAAACAGACGTTTAAATAAATCAGATATAGGCAACAAATCAGAATCGAGACCTGCAGTGTAAACGTAGCCTTATATTCAAATAGATAGCTTTCTTGCTAAGTAGTGTTTGCTGAAAATCCTATTTGTAACTAGCATGGTGAACTGTTAAAAATAACTTTGTACTGTCTGTAAAGTTTATACACTATACAGTCTTGTGATTATTTATCATTAGGAACATGGTCGTTAGCTGACTAAAACCCTAGACAAACTAACAACAAAACTAACAAACTAAATTTCTAAACTAGCTAGCTAGTTCATTACAATACAACTTGAGTTTTTGTTTACTTTAATAGTAATTTTATAATAAAAACGCTAAGAAGCTATTTAGCTCCAAAGCATGAACTATAAAGACTTCTAATGTTAGCTTGCTACCTAGCTAAGTAGTGTTTACTAGAAGAATTGTATTAACTAGCATGCTGATTACTTTTATTAACTTATAATATAGCCTTGTAATCTAGCAGTGTAGATTTCTAGCCATGTACATGATTAGCATGATCGTTCTTTAAGATATCTCATTAACTCTTACTCCAGTTAATACCTTAAGCCACGTCCACATTAAGTGTGAGTTTTTCTGTCCCTAAGATTAGCTTGTTATCTAGCTGCCTATGAACGTTAGCTAGATATTTTGATAACTAACACCCTTGTTGCTGGACATGCTCTTTCTATCTATCCAGCCTGTTTCCTGTTTAAGTCGAAACCCTAAAATTTTAGTCATTTGCAGCAAAATTTACAATCCAGCCTGCAGCCAGCCTATTCATCATGCATACCTGGGTGAAAACACCTTATCTACGACCCCAGGGCAGGTAAGGCCAGAGGTCACAGGTCACCTATTGTGTCGCTAACATGCCTGACTTAACCTGTACAGCCTTGTGCTTAATTGCCCACTTCAGTGAACGGTTCAGAGGATGGGGAGATAAGGCCAGGTTCAGCAGAGCATGCTGGGCTTTCTCCTACAGCTGTCTTACCATTCCACAATTATATCCCAGATAACATACTTACACACACACACACACACACACACACACACGCACACACACACAGCACCACCACCACCCTGCCCCTTTATTTATTACTCACTCTTGACTTTGCATAGCCTAAAGGGCTAAAATCTCTGTGTGCTGGCAAAAATTTTTGCCCCCACCTTGTTTGATTTTTTTAATGTACTGTACATACATACATGTGAGGGCCGTTCAAGTCAAATTAGGACTTATCGTTCCCTTAATTTTTTTTTTACTTTTTATATTTAAAAAGTCAACAAAATTTCAGTAAGAGTTAATAATTAAGCCAAACATTCTCCTCTATTCTGAATAGTGAAATTAACATTTTTTTAATTTACTATGCAATAATACAGTAATAAAATCCAAACATGTGATACTACTGTATACAGTATATACAGTATGTACTGTATGTATGTATAACATGTTCAAATGTTAGAATAGTCCTATTCTTTATATGTGGCGTAAAAGATTTCCATATGGTCAGTGTGGTCTGGTCAGTGCTGGCTCAAAAGTTTTGACACCCCATCTTAATGATGGAATGCAAACATTTTTGCATTCACTGACTTGTATAAAAAAAACAACATACTGTATAAGTGCTCACACCATCAGACGGTTAATTATTTGTCTATAACAGCTTGACTCTGATGGGGTTTATTTAATGTATATAGATTGTTGCCCTTTGTATTTAGTCCAAAGTGTATTTAGTCCACATTATAAATAACTGCATGTCTGATACTTTGCATTGAAAAAAAGAGAATTTGCATTTTTAGACTGCTAAGCTTTACCCTAATCCACGTGATATTGAGATGCCTGGGACGTGACTGGATCCACACCCCCTCCCACCCCGTACCCTCTACCCCAGAATGATGCTTTGTTTGCTGGATTTGTGGAAATGTAAGACGAGTTGTTGGCCTCGGTCAAATGCAGTGCACAGGAAATTGAGTGTTTATAGGAAGTGTGTTCGCACTGCACCAGCTGTGTTTGCTTTCCAGACCAATTTGATGTTTAGGCATTAACCAATGACCTTGATGTTTCAGTGTTTGAGTCAGAGAGAGTGCAGTAGTTCAGTAGTCTGAAGATGTGGTTTTCTTCAATGACTTATCTAAAAATTCAAATGATTATGTTAATTTTACTTCTAATTTTCTAACTTTATCAAAAAGTTAAAGTAGAAGACAATCTCAAATATCTACACTGAATATGTGTGCTGTATTCTGATCAGTCAGAAGGTGTTCCGCACTTTGTGTTAACGTTAAAATAGTGGGATTTTCTGTTATAAGAAAATGTTTGTTTTAGGGAAGGAGTCTCCAGTACCAACACTTTGTTACATTCTCTTTTACCAATGCCCTGTGCGTCAGGATTGGACAGGAAGTGCTTCATTGTGCAGGTGAAAAGGAGGAAAAGGCCTTGTGACACTAATGCCCAGAGGTGCAGGATGGGAAGTGGGTCATATGGTCAGTGCTGTTAGGGTGAATTGGTGTAAGGTTTTCTCATAGCAGGATACCAGCGAATGTTTCGAATCAGCAGCAGCAGAGAGAGAGAGAGAGAGAGAAAGAAAGAGGCAAACAGACAGACTGACAGAGTGACAGAGAAGTGATTAATAAAAGCCAGCTTTTCATTGCTCTTATTTTATGTATTGCATGTTTTTTAAGTCCTAAGGTGCATAAGTTTCCTCGCCTGCTTTGGAAATTTCCCAAGAAAAAAAAAAGGCAGCGCATTTTTTCTATAACAGTACAGCAAAGCCAAACACAAGGTATACTTATGTATTTACCCAAATGTACCAGTACATAGGATACGTCACAATTCTACTTTTTGTTACTAAATGCTTAAAAGCCCTTCATGATAAAGCCATTTGCTCACTCAGTCTGTGGAGGTGAAAAGTGAGAGCTGGGGGCCTTCCTTTTTTAAAAACTCCTCCCAGGTGTAGTCTCTGGGGTAAGTTGAGATGGGGGAGGGGGGGTGGCTTGGGACCCATCAGGGTTGCCAGATTAAGGCATTAAGATCCCACCAGGATGGAACATGACTGTGACCCAGTGCACAAAGCAAGGATTATAGAGACATGGTTTGATGAGTTCAGTGTGGAAGAACTTGACCGGCCCTAACACAGAGCCCTGACCTCAACCCCATTGTGAGTCAGGACTTCTCGTCCAACAGTGCATTTTAAATGCTCTACAGAATAATTGGGCATGAATTCTCACAGAAACACTCCATAAGTGGAAGCTGCTATAGACTGTTATACAGAACCAAACTATATGTAAAAAAAAAAAAAAATATATATATATATATATATATATATATATATATATATATATATAAGCTTATTAGTTTATTTAGTTTATTTATAATATTTGTGTATATACTCTTTTAATATTGATTTAATTATTTATTACATTTATATCAAACATAACGTACGTTTTCTTTTTAATCTTTGTTAATTTAAGTTCGAATTCAAGTTTACAGTAATTTGAGCTTCGACACGAGGAACAGCAGATTCAATCTGGCAACCCTATACTGTGGAAACACTCATCATGATTCACTTTAGGGAGTCGATTCTTTCTCAAAACAGAAACTTAATCGACTCTTCAGTATTGATTCATAAAGCGTATTTGCCAGAAACGTAAAGAAAGATTTACTAAAAGCTACAGTTAATTTAATATCACAGTCATCTGATAACTTTGAAAGATTAATATTAAAAAGTTTAACAAATATATGTAGTGTATAACAATTAATAAAATAAGAGAGAGAGAGAGAGAGAGATACTACAGTGAAGAAGTTTTAATGAATAAACAGGATGATTAATTAAAACACAGGGTCTTATTCCCAGCGCGAACTGATTCACTCGAACATAAACGACTCCTTTGAACAAAACGAATCGATTCACTCGCGAACGAGTCAGGCGCGCGCGCGGATGTAAGGAGAAGTCTGTTAGAGTGCGACTCAGACTTTGTTCTTATTGCATCGGAGCAGAGTGTGTGTGTGTGTGTGTATGTGTATATGTAAGAGTGTGTGTGAGTGCACATTTCGGTAAATAATAATAATAATTAAAAAAAAAAACAAGAGAAAAAGTTGTTAAGGTTTATTCTCATAAGAAAAAGGAGGGAAACTTTTTTATTATTATTTTTTTTTCTTTTCTTTTTTTTTTTTTTCCCCTGGCGGAATAAAGGCAGGATGTCTGTAAATGATCATCTCGAGGGGATATTGTCGGATTTTGAGGGTGAGTGTTGTACATTTGATGCAGTGAACATTTTACATAATATTTATAATGTTTTAATGATGATTATACAAATGGTATATATAATTCGATGTATGACTTGTGACTTAAAAATCAGTTTCCTTCCTTCCTCTAAACTCCATTCTCTTGCAATCCTTGCACAAATACTTCCTGCCAATTAAGTAGTCTCATTCTGTCTCATTAAACTAATAACTGTTTATAGATGGCATGCATCTGCTTTGTGTGGTCCGTACCCGAATAACAACGATGATGACAGGAAACAATCTGTGCAGAGCTCGTACAAGGGTGAAAACTTTCCTGCTGAGTTTTGTAGGTCTGCAGAAACAACGGACAAAGATCTGCTTTCCACGGAGAACACATTCCACCAGCGTGGGACTGTAATCAGCTCTCCGAGCCCCGTAAACCACCCCTCGAGTCTGAGCCACAGATCTGTATTCAGAACAGTTCAGAATCTTTAGCTTCGCCCCACACACTTTTACACACACACACACACACACACACACACACACACACACACACACACACACACACATACACACATGCATGCACACTTAGAGACAGAGAGGAACCTTCCCTGGTAGATTCGTCATGGACCGGCACCCAGCAGGGTTCTCAGAACAATAGGCTCTCTCTCTCTCTCTCTCTTTCTCTCTCTCTTTCTCTCTCTCTTTCTCTCTCTTAACACTGTAGTGTTTAGACAGGTGTTGAGTCCTTGGAATAAAAGGCGTGACGCATTGCATTATTATCATTATTATTGTCGTTTTTTAAATCTGATATAAAAACAGCGGAGTTCTCAGGCTGGAAATTGTTGATGATCAGATTTCTGGAAGCGCAAGCTGGGACTTCCTTTCCTCTTTCGGATTGTTTACAGTAATCATTTTCTTCAACTTCTCTCCAGTATTTATGTTGCCTTCATGGCGTCTATGCAAATTGGCCGGCTTAACCAGGCAAAACCTTCAAGTAGCAACCTTCTGCAGAGCAAACAAAAATATCAGACGAGCTCTCATACCCCCCGGAGTTGTAATAACATCAAGGAATGCCACTGTGGCCACTGGAGATGTGGAGTCTCTAACGTTAGGGGGGGTTATACTTTTTCTTTTTTCTTGTTTTTTTGGTGGTGGTGGTGATAGAAAAAAGTTTGTTTTTCGCATAAGATTTGAGCCTCGTCGAAATACGCCATGTTACACGTGGAGGACCTGGTGGAAGGCCGACCACTTAGCTCCATGTTGAAAAGGCATACTGTCGTACGCCACTATGATTAGCGCTCATCTCACACAAATCATACGATTAGTGGTCAAAGATGCCACAAGAGGGACTTTACATTCTCTGAGCTTCACCTCAAGCCAGGCGAGAGGGGTCGCTTTTAAACAAGGGGCCAGTGTCCGGGCTGGTGCTGGAGTTACGTTATACAGTGCACTCGTTCACTCTGGAGCGGGCCGCCCGTGTCCGCTACACATGACTGGAATGTTTCAGATCGTGAGACGAGCTGTGCACTGCCTTTATGTCGTGCCTTTGAGCCATGTCAAATGACAAGAGTCTCTGTAGAGACTTTTTATTTGGTGGACGTTACCTAAAGACAAGTAGTGGATTTTATTGCCGTCCGGAAATCCTGCGTTATCCCAAACAGCTCTTGAAAAGCCTGTAACACTATTTCTTTTGGACAGGGATTCATGTTTTTAGTTCCTGCACTACAGACCTGGTTTATAAGTCCTAAAGGTCAAAGATCACATGCTTGCTAACCCCGAGGTCTGAAATAACATGAAATAACAAAGAGGTTACATAACAGGCTTCCATTTTTTTTTCTTTTCATGCATTCCTTACCACAACGTTTTGGTAGACTTTGGGGCCCCAGTAAAGCTCAACTAGATCCGAGGGGTTAAACTGTATGAAGGTGTATGTGTGTGTGAAAGCGTATGTGTTTATGACTGGGGTGTAGAGGGGTAGTGTTTATGGCTGCATTACCTATGCAGAGGTAATTACGGTAAACTGCCTTTCTTCATCACTGTAGACTAGACAAGCTGCCCTCAGTCTCCTGCTTCAAAGTGCTCTCCAAGCCACTGTCTCCACCACACTGAGGAAAATAAGATTAGATAAACCAATTTCGGAATTTCGTCAACCATAGTGATTTAGGAACGCTTCCTGAGTTTCAAAGCATGGCTTTTTGTGATCATACCATGTATAAACACCTGAACTTCTCAGCAAAGGCCTTCTGGTGCTAATCTGCTCATTAGGCCTCTTCAACCCCTGAACCCGATTACCACTTCTTCGACACGTAACATGGAAATGCGGCTTTCCTGTGTTGTCCCATCAGGAAACTCACAGCAATTTGTCAGAGAGCCAAAAAAAAGGAAAGAAAGAGGCAGAGGATTTAGTATGTGTGACAGAGTCTTCAGGAGCGTTAAAGTTTTTTTTCGTAGCCCCTGGGGGCGCAAGCGGCCGGCCTTTCTTTTGCATCGGCACAGCGCTGCAAATAGCGGCTCGGAATTTGACTTCCAGATGTGCCCGAGCAGAGGTGGTCTCCTGAGCCGTGCACCGAAGGGGTCGTCAGTGTGTACCTGTAAGGAATGCGGTAGGGAGAGATGAGAGGTGCCTCCGTCGCAAGTCCTGACATGCCCCTCCGTGCCTGGCCAACTCACCAGAACTTCCCAGATGCTCAAAGTCGCTCTATAAGTGCTCTTTATAATAGGAATCGCGGCCGTTTCGTACGTTCAGTTGTGGTAAATCAAGCTGACGAGACTTTTTGGAAGCCTTTAAGACACTCAATATAGGGGATGAATCTGTTCTATGGAGCCCCTGTGTAAATCTATTACATGCTTTGGTGTCAGTGATGAGGAATGGAAGTGATTACAAATGGCAGCTTTCTTGGGGATCGTACAAGTTTATAGCCAGATGTCGACATGCTGCGCTTTCGCTTGATTTCCCCAGGATTCTGTCTCTCAGCTCTTCCCTTGGGCGGCCATTAGCTACACGCAAGGCTCTTGTACGTGAAGCCTGCAGCGCTTCTACACAAACCAAAGACCTGACTTGATGAACAGTACATGTCATAATATAATACCTGTGTGATTCTGCAGCCAGACGGGGACATGACAAACGTGAGGGAATCTTTTTTTTTCTTCTCCGTATTCTGTCCTTGGGGCACCTCCCGTAAAAGCTGCTCATGACAGCCCAATCCACTACACTTCCTACTTTGGCGTGTCAGTTTGCCAACATTTAACAGCCTTCGCTGAGATGTCAGGAACCACCGAGGGGATCGGATCTGTCTTCCAGCCAACTACAGAGTGATGGGAATCTGCTTTTTTTCCTTAAATGCAATTTAACCCACCATAAGAAAGGGCTTACCTCCTGGGTCAAATAAGTGTGGACCGGGTCTTTGGAAACCATCATAGCGGTGTCATACTGCAGGGCTTTAACATTACATGTCATTTAACACACCTGATTCGACTCATTTCTCAAAGCTGAAAAAGCACACACGTCTGTGCAAAAGATATTAAGTAACCCTTGTTGCGAGTAGAGGGTGTTTATTTTGGGAACTCACCTATCATGCTTGTTTATCTTTCTACCTCATTTAACGCACCTGATTCCACTCATTCGCTAATTACCAAGGTTTTCTAATTACCTTGGGTTAATTTGTTGCCAATTTGGTGTGTTACAAGACGACACAAAAACAAATCCGTATGCTTTTTTTTTAAAAGGGTTCCTTGATAGTTCCTTAAGGAGCACTTGTGTGACTTGTGTGGCAACTAGACAGTGGTTCCCGAGGAACTCGACTATAGTGGTGTAATCAGATTCCAGTGGTTAAGCTTTCTGCCTCATTTAACACATCAGATTCCACTCATTTGCTAATTAGCAAACTTTTTTTAATCAGAAGACAACACAAAAACAAATCTAATACAACGCTTTTAGATAACAAGGGTTTCTGCAAATCAAAAAAATTTATAGTTTGTGTTGGTTTTAGGGTTTGAACATAGGGACAATCTTAGGAACCTATAAGAAACCCTTTACTCTCGTAACGTACAGATTTATGTTATTTTATAACACATGCAAATCCATAACAAATCGCGCTGATGGAAGCATCTCAGGCAGATCAGGTCCATCAGATAGATCCTCCAGGGTTCTTTGCGTAGTGGAAGAGTTTAAGCTCCCTAAATAAACAGAATCGTCTCCGTAGTCGTAGATGTTCTGTGTTTTTTATTTCAGTACTAGAGTTAGACACTCCTTAAACTGTGGAATGGGAGATGTTCAATGGTATGGGAAGCATGCTATCAACACCAGTTTATCATGATCCTAAGCACAATCAGCTCTGAGAGAAGTCTCAGTCAAGCGGGTCCTACCAAAGAGCGGAAAGAGGGAGAGCCCTGTGAGAAATTTTGATCAAATCCAGAGAAGGTTTTTTTTTTTCTCCACATGTAAGCAGAGAAGAGAGAGAGAGAGAGAGAGCGTGCAGCTCAGAGCAGCGATGATGGTGCGCTTGGCTGCCAGCGTAATTATTTCCTGAGTGTTTGACAGGGTGCCAGTAATTACCTGATACCAGCTCCTCTTTATTTTTGGTCGAAAGGGAGTGCAAGTTTACACTTGCGTACGCTCATCTGAGAGAGATCTCTTAGAGGCCTGTTGGGCTGCGAGCCATTTAAGTCTCACACTCTTTGAAAAAAAGCAGTTAGCTAAAGCAGCAGGCACTTTTCCATCTTTAAGAACATATACAGTGTGTTCACCGGCACGCTGTTCGACTCATTAACGGTGCCCTTTTGCAGCCCTAAAGGGACTAACAGTGTGTGTAGCCACTACAAACAGACAGACGTGTGTCTGCCGAACAAAAGCATTCCCCGCTGCTGGAATCCGATTAGCCCTGAAACTCTCCCAGCTGTGTGACTGGTGATGGGCGAGTTGAAACAAAGGGTCTGTGGTATACTTGCTGTACAGGGGGAGGCTGTGAAACAGGATTTGATCCAATAATTCGAAGGCGGCACTAATTACCAGTGCACCCTATAGGGAGAAATGTCACTCCGGCTCTGGTGGATAGCGATCCAAATCAGGGCAGCTACTCAAGATCTGCTGATAACGGAACGTTTACACAGTGCTGCGTAACTGCACCTGAAAGACCCGCACAACCACCGCTGTGAATCATCAGGGTATTTTTATTTTTTCATGGAGTTGTTGTTGTCGTTCTGGATGTAAGACAGCCAGAGCAAGAGGAAGTGCGAAAGTGCAAGTGGAAAACATTTAAAGCATCAGCTGTTGACTCATTTCAGCTGTTGCTGCCTTGAGTTGATCTGCTGTCCGTGAAAAAAATATTTCTAGCCACATGCCGTCTGCTGCAGCGATCCCAGGACAGTCTTGTTGTCCTCTAAAGGAATTCTGGGTCATGGCGAAAGGCAGGCGTAATCCAAGCCCTCGGCCTGCGACACCACTACGTCCGTGAATTGGCTCTTTGTGCGCGAGGAAAGTCCGCTCTTTACAAAGGGAAAAGCTGGGAAGTCATGTTTGTCGTGGGCTTTGTTGTACAGACTGTGGGAGTGAAAGGATTGTCGAGTGTCACCGCAGTTTGCATGCTTCAGGTGTAGACTTACCGTTCAAACCCACTGTACGCTACTCGGCACGCTGTTTCCTGGTTGTTATTCTGGCTTTTCAGTACCCAAATTTACCACATACATTTAAAATGGCCAATCATCTTTATCCAATCAGGAACAGTCTCAGCTGCCCCAGGATTAGCTCGGAGATTCCTAAAATAGTACACGAAACATACAGTATTATTTTTATCTCACCATGGTTGCATTGCTGCAGTAATAGTAATAAAAAATAATCATAAAAAAAACACTTTGTCCGTGTTGATTCTTGTGAAACTAGCATTAATCCTGAACTATCTTTACATCGTGATGTCACGGCAGCCTCAATGCAAGCTCAAACACACCACACTGTAATTATGGCTCGACCTTTTACAATGCATCTAACAGAAGGATATTTAGTCAGGCTGTCTGTAGAAACAAATCAACCTTGCTTACTGTGTCCATTCATTATAGCTTTTTATTTTATTCTTTGCTTTTTTGGCACATGCTAAATTCAGGGAAGTTACCCTAACCGAAATTGTCATGTTGGAGGTACGTTTTGGTTATTTTATAGACTTTTTTCTTTATTCTCTGGAACTTTCATTTATTCACTAAATCTAAAAAAAAATTGGTGGGATAAATATATGCAGAAATAAGTTTGCAGTGATTAAAATATCCTTTGAATTCTGAAAAAACTCTACCTTCTACTTGCTAGTAGTTATCCAGTAATTAATGAAATACATACAGGTTATGCAGGATCTAATTAAGTTTTAGGTCTTCTCACTGCAGCTCTATTTTCTCTGCCATCTTTTCATCAGCTAGCAAGAGAGTAGTACCATCCATTAAGGGAGTAATTTTAGCCGTAAAACGAATCTGAAATTGTGAGAAAACAACCAAAGGCGCATTATAAGACACTTTCGTAATATCTAATGTTTGTCCATTTAAAGGCAAAAATGTTTTGAACATCTCTGTGAATATATACTGTATATATATTCAGATTGAAAAAGAATGATTACGAATGGACTAAATGTTGTTATCATGGAAAAAAAGTCTTGACTAACACAAACTGTGAGTACAAATATCATTAATGAAAACTTGGAAAGGAAAATTTATGGTTCCTGGTTTGCAGTGCCAGAAAACAGATTTATAACACCCTAAAATCATTACTACTACTACTATTGCACAATAAACTCCCAACAAGATTTTACAGAAACATTGCCGGTATTTATTTGTGCATGTTTTCTTTTGTTTCTCCACAGCCTTGAAGAGGTCCTTTGACATTGATGACACGGACGAGATCCCCACATTTTCTCCAGCCTCTACAGTTACATCTCCCATCAGCCCAAGCTCAATCCTTAACAAGGCTAATGAAGCGCGGAGTCCAGGTGGTCTCATGTCTCCCACTTACCGCTCGAGGATCAGTCTAAGCACTAGTCCTGCTCAGAGCCCGCCCATAAAGAATAGGATGGTGTCTAGTCTGTCCTTCAATCGAGGCACCATGGGAAAGCCCACTATCACCTCTAACACTGGAATCAACCGTGCATCCTCCTTCCAGAACAAATTCAACCCCAATGGCTTTAATTCATCCATCCACGGGCCTGGTAGCGATAACGACAGCCTTCACAGTTCTTCTTCTAGCCTGGAGTACCAAGCATCTTCTAAAATGAGCTCCTACACAAGTCCTTCACAGAGCCCCATGGGAGTGGTTGAGTACAAGGTCCAGCGTTTGGGCAGCCCTGCCTTGAAGAAGTTCTCCTCCCATGGGAATGTGTTCCATTCAGAGCTGGAGGGTCCTCTGGTGATCCCCACAGAGCAATTAAGTATAAGCCATGGCTCCATGCCATCACTGGATCTCCAGATGGCAGAGAGTGGAGGAACGAGACGTGTAGTGTCCCCGGGAACAAGATATCCCAGTTCTGCTGTTACCTGGAATGCATATCGTCTCCAGAACAATGGCCATGTCGGAAAAGATCCGTCCATCAACAACCAGCCCCCCAAAACCAAAGAGCTTGCACGACTCAATAAATTCCCTCTTGATCTCGACAACATTGTGGTCAAAAAACAGACAGAAGGCCCTGTGACACCTAAACCTCCGGCGGGGTTTCACCCAGTCTCCACCAGCCCTACTATATCTGAAAGCACCTCTGCCTCTGTTAGTAGCTTAGACAGTGCAGATCTATCCATGGTTCACACCTCCACCATGGAGAAAAGAGAGCTGGACTCCCCGTCAGCAGCCATCCCAGTGCCAAACATAAGTGAGTCCCCTGTCCTGCTGTCCCCTGCCCAGACCCCTCGCTTTAACCTGGTCTCTCAGCCTCAAATGGTCCAGATTGCTCCGGCAACATCTCCTGCTCCCACACAGGTGAACACTGTCAGTAGTCCTCCACAAAATGAGCCTCCGACCAAAGACAGTGTGGGTTCCATTCTCCAGAGGATTGCCTCTTTCTCCAAAGTGGAGGTTAAAGCACCCAAGCCCCACCCAGGCTCTGTCACCTCCCTCAGCAATGGCATCAAGGGTATTAAGAGAGAGACCATGGCAGTACAATCCAAAGAGCTCAAGAAATCAGAAGGTATGATTTGTTTGTAAGGTTTGAACTAGAGTTGTCTGGAGCAGATATGTGCGGCTATTAGCTTTTATTTATTAATACATTTGTTTGACATTTGTAGCAACCAGAAACACAAAGTTGAGGATGAACAAATCTTTTTATTTTTTATTTTTTATTCCTTTATGTTTACAAGTGTTTGTTTAAAGTACCTGAAGTAACTTATCTTACAATCCAAATGCTACTTTTGGAATCTGTATATAGAATTTACTTAAAGGGTGAAACTTTTCCTTCATAAGGAATACCATTAGTTAAATAAACAAACCTATCTAGGTCTAGAAAGCAGTGCTTCAAGTGCTGCTTTCAGCACAGCTGTCTTTTCCCATCCATCGCTTTACATCCAGGAAGGGAACAGGAAAAAAAACTTAGTGTAAGGCAAAAAGAAAGAGAGGAATTCCTGGCATATCAACAAATAGCCAAGTCTGAACAGTGATAACAGTGCCTCCCAGGTCTGTCATCACTGCCTATCCTGTACAGGGAACCTTGTCACCCACAGCAAAGCAGAAACCTGCCGTAGGCTATTGAGTCAGGCCTGTTTATGGAACAGCCTCTCAGGTGTTCAGCCTGAGCCTCACCACATCTTAGATCGTCACAGGGATCAGCAACATCCAAAGACGTCCACTGGAGGCATCAACACTGTAATTTACCGGCTTTGCGGTCTGACTGACATGAGTGTGTTGTCCGTTTGAGACTCTGGTCGTGGTTTGAGGGACATCAAAGGAGGTGGAGTGGAGACGTAGCGGAAAAGTAGAAGAGTGCGCAAAAATTATAGTCCTGGCAGCATCCCTTGGGTCACGACATCTGGGTCTTAGAAAGAAACGCTGATGAAAACAAGATGTGCTTTTTTTAAAAAAAAGCTGTATTTTGAAACTGCATCATAAAAAGGCAAAGTTAATGTTAATCAGACGGCGGTGAGAGCTTGCAGGGGTTATCTGGAACTAGAATGGTATGCGTGGGAGGTTTGGTTTTGCTTGAGGTTTGGTGAAAATGTGATTAGACAATGAGAATTGACAGGGTAAAGAAGATCATTTGGCTGGGACCGAGAAGGAAATGTGCTTCTTTCCCACATGGCATGTTTTTTCATTTCTCGTTTTTTCTCCTTTCCTGGAATGGGAGGCGCGGGGGGGTGTTTTCCTGAATCTATATGAGTCCCTGGCACTGTGTTTACCAGCCCCAGACCCTCCCTGTGCAGTTTAACCTGTGACATCTTTCAGGATTACACTAACATTGAGGCAGAGATTATTTTGACATAGTTATTTTGACATATTTGGCCCCGTGGCATGCCTTTGTGTGTATAGGATTATTTATCATTTTCAAAGGAAGGTAACGGGAGAGGGTTTATAGACTATGTGATAAAGGACATGTTCTCGTTCCGACTCTGGGTCTGAAACAATCTCAGATGTTAGTGATATGTACCCCCTGCTGTGGGTCGTGTGTTTTTCGAACTTTTGCTCTGTGGTGTCTTTGGTTTTCCTTTTTCGACTTAAATATCTGGGCACGCTGTGCAAACAGATGTTCCGGTTCGCCAATGGGAAAATGCCACCTCGTGTTTCTCCATGACTTGATTTATATCGTTTTTTAAAAAACATTATATAACTGCTCACACCCACCATGTTTATCAGCATGCGGTGATGTTCCTCAACTTCCCATGATAACATGGAAAAACAGATCGCTACCCGAGCCACTCCTGACACTGTGTAAACTCTGAGACAGTGCAATTATCTTCTCCATCATGCAGAGGTCTGGTCTGTGGAAATCCTACAACAGCTGCTCAAACCCCAACACGATGATCACGCTGGGCTTTGCAGTCCCAATCTCTTCATAGTGTATGCTCTGATAGTTTTGCTAATCACCCCACTCTCTGACAGTCAGAGACATTTTGTAGGTTTTTTTTTTTTAAGTGCCTGATCCAACCGTTTAAGATTTATAAGGCAGCTATTGTTCATTGTGAGCAAACAAAACATGTAGTGTAAAATCAGTCACTGGCAGGGGGTGCAGTCGGGGGTTTCCAAACTTCAGTTGTCTAACTTCTAAGCAAATTAAAGAAAGGATTTTTTTTTCCCCTGGCAAACTTTTTAACACAAAGGCATTCACGTTTACGGAGATACATGGCTGCTAAGGACTGGCCTTTAAAAATACATCCCAGTTTGTTATGATTGAGCATAAAGATGAAAAACGTCTCACTAATTCATGTTCCTCTGCCTAAATTGTTGTTTTGCTCCAACTTCCTTTGACTCAAAGATGCTTTGCTTCCTTAAAAAAAAAAAAAAAAAAAAGGGTGAAAACACGAACTAGCCAGAGGGCTTTCCTCCCCTTCCTTTCCTAAACAGAAAGATATACCATTAAACCTGCCATTAAACTGCACTGAAACATATAATGGAGAGTTAATGTCGTGCAAGAAGTTTATGATGTTCAGTTTGTTTAGGATCTTGAATATAATACATATTAGAAATAACAAAATTATAATAATAAACCGACCAAGCAGGAATGTCAGAAGTAAAAAAATTCGTACCGGAAACACCAAATACACCATGAACGACTTGAATGTAAACACCCCAGCAAATATTTATTCCCCCCCACCAATAGGAACATGTTTTTTTTTTTTTTGCCTCTTTGACTTCAGGGGTTCCAATCTCACTTCCTCTGTGCAGTCCGACAAGTAGTTTGGAAAATGGCTGGATGGGAGGATGACACATTGTCATTACATTGCTGACTGTTGCAGAGCACTAACACTGGAGACTCCTTCCATAAACCTATTGCTGTATCAATGATCACGCACTTTGTAATAATGTTTAATGTTACACATAGATTATATAGTAGAACATTCTACTCAAAGTCTCAGTGAATTAGCTTTGACTACATACAGTAGTACGATAATGTACGTCGATTACACACTTCGGTCCAATTACAATCCAGAAATTCTGATATATGGAATCAAAAACGATCAATCACTTATATGGTAACAAGATAAAAAACTTTCCAACTTTTAATCAACAAACATGGCTGGTGACTTTAGATAGCACCTCCAGTGGTGCACTTTTTTAGCGTTTCAAAATCACAAACAGATATTATTTATTTAACAGATTTATTTTATACATTTTGTGTTTTATGTTTGTCTGTACGCTGGGAGCTACAAACATCCGAAACCAGACTATTCTGATCCAGGAAAAATGGGGTTAGGTAGCTTCAGGTCCACGTGCAGCTAATGCACTGAAACACAAACCTCTTTACTTTAAAGTCAGTTCAGAACGAGCATAAAAATCCAGAGTTTTCTCTCTTTTTTTCTCCCCTTCTTTTTTAACATCGTGTCCCTACTTGTCTGCGGGATCTCCGCTGGCTTATGTGGCACAATTTATTTTGCGTTTAATGACAGTGGTTTAGGGAATAAATTCTTCCCTAGCAGATGTTTTAAGCCACCCCCCTATTATCCCCCTCCAGCTTAGCTTACAGAAAGCCTGAAAGACCTTGCGCCAGTCAGCCTGTTCCTCTTTCTAATTGGCGAAGCGCATGGATTATAAACCCGGCGCAGCACGGTTCGTCTAGTGGAGTATTTGACAAGCAGAGCGGTGGCCATGCCTGTCGGTCGGTCTCCATCCTGTTAGTCATGGCTTGGTGCCATTTCCAGTTATATCTCGGCTCGCTTAGGAGCAATGTGTTTCCTTAGCCGATAAGACAACATTAGCCGGCGAATGCAATCTTATCAGCTGTGTATCAGCTGGTTTGTTTACTAGGGCTAGTTTCACATGGGGAAGATTTCCCAGTTTTTTTTTTTTACCGTGGACGAAAAAAAGGCTGATTCTTCTTTTTTAAAGAAGATGATCCTCTATAACCTGAGACTACATATGAAGAAAGGAATGTACAAGATGGGATATTTCGAGCTGGTTACAATAATTTTAGCAAATATTCGAACAAGTGGGCGGGGCTGCTTTAACGTATTATTTGGTAAGAGTATACACAAAAACAAGCAAATTCGTTATGTGTACTAAACACACAGCCAACCAAATGCGAACATCCACTATGGTGCGTGTTTTCGTCGGTATAGGTTAATCGCGATGTTTAAGTGTGCGACTGTGTCGGATTTTGTAATAAATTAAACATGTAAACATATGATCTAATGCAAATGTTATACAAATTTTATCGAAATATGGGATCAGAACTAGATTTCATGCAATTCCTGCATGAAAAATTCTTCATGCAGGAATTGGAAAAAAGGAAAATTCTTCTTAACTCTAACATCAAACTTCATATATTTTCTTTTGAAGTGTGGATTTTTTTGATATATAAGTGCGGTTCGAAAAGGTTATAAAATCCCGCCTTCTGCGTTATGATTGGTCACAAGAATTGTTGTCTATTATTAGTTAGAGACCTTTTTTTTTTAAGCACAGTTTAAACATGAGCAATTTGGAATTCTGTGATATCGTGCAATAAAAGGACTTTTTTTTAATGAATAATGAATGTATAGGAATATGTTTATTTACTAAACAAAAGATTTCGTTTAACAATTTTTTTACAGTGTTAAAACACGATTGTTTATTAGGAAACCTATCTACAGTGTCTTGGTCTTGGTCCTACAGTACTGTTTTTCTTGGCACTAAAATTCTCTCATACACTCTCAGAAACAAAGGTAGCACTGGGCACTTGTTAAATATAGCCTTTGTAGCCTTATAAAACAATCTACGGTATGCATATATGGACCTTGGGGGTTGTTGGAATATCTGTAGGGCTGCGAAATGTGATAATAAAAAAAAAAATCACACTGCAATTATTCTGACTCGCTGCGATCGCGATTTAAACGGCGATGGGTAACTATTAAATGTATTGTGTTTTTCTATTCAAATGTGCAGTATTTATCTAGGCTAACAGCAAATAACGACACAAATGATATCATTAAAACGATGCTGGTAAATCTTTATCGTCTCTTACTGTAAAGTTTTACTGTGGAAGAACAATTAAAGGCCTAAAGTTGTGTATTGTTGATGGTAACAGTACCAGAAACTTCAAACGCACTCCGTATTACACTGTCATAAATTTGACCTTTGAAGTTTTAACATAAACGCCATTCAGCTCGGAATACACCAGCTGCATTAAATCAGAACGAATGACTGAACGTTAACACAAAGGGGAGTGAGAGAGAAAAAAAAAGAAAAAGAGGGAAGAATGTCCCTGTGGGTCACATTTGACCTCCTGTAATCCCGTCAGCCTGCAGAAATATGGTGACGAGCCGAGAGACGAGCCGAGTTTGTGCTCCACGCGGCGTCTTCCGCACATCCGAGCTCCTGCACCGATGCTTAATCATCCTCAGGCGAGAAAAACACTAGCGTGGTGGCTTTGCGGTGGGATGAGCAACTGCTTTTCCCTCTGTTTCTCGTTCTGTTTGTGTCATTATCCCGTCATCAGCCTGCTCGGGGAAAATACACGGGTGATTTCACACACTCATGGTCAGGCTGAGCCGGAGTGAATCTCGTGTGACGCTTCCACAAGCGGAATATTGTGTTAAAGAATAGGAGTGTGGGCAGGGAGCCGTTTCCGCTAAAGATGAACGACATCGCGGTTCTGTGACCTCGTGTCACCGGATTCGTGGGAGGCGGTGGAGGGATTCCATTTGGTTTTAATCAGAAACGGAGCTGTGTGTGTTCGTGCTTTTTAAAACTAATCTTTTCGAAAACTTATCGAGAACATGCAAAACTCTTGTCTGTCATTTAGGAAAAGAATAAAACACTCTGTGTTGTGCTGTTATGGGTGAGCAATCAGTGACAGGCTGGTGGGAGAAAGAGGGACTTACTATTCACCACACACCCAAGATGATCATGTTTATCATGATATTATGATTTTCTTTCTTCGTTTGTTTTTTAAGAAAGCTTGATGAAGAAAAAAAAATGGAATTTCTGTTATAAGAAACTAATTAACACTTTGTAGACATTTTGTTAAATCTTCTGAAGACATATAACTAACGCTTTTGTAGATTTTTGTTTTTATGGCATAATATAAGAATATAACATCTGTCTAAATATCAAATTCAAGGGATGTTCAATTCAAAGACTTCGAGCACAGTACGGTGATTTATCCGCAGTAAACCATCTGAGCGGTGCAAACGTTTTAAAGAAACGTTTGCATCAACACCACTTGCACGTTACAAGAACTCGGCTGGGAGTTATTGCCACGTCCCCCATACAGTCCTGACCTCGCTCAAAGACATTTCCACAAGGAGTTCCTGGGAGGCCGGCGTTTCAGACGCGAAGCAGGCAGTCCGATCATGGCTCTTTCATACTGAGAAAACTTTCTACCTTGATGGTGTCCAAGCGCTAGTGAGACACTGGGATAAGTGCATTAGTGTAGCCGGGGATTATATAGAAGAATAAAGGGAGTTTTTACTCTCATAATTATGTTTTGTTATTCTGCATAATCAAAAGTCCCAGTTTGACTTGAACATCTGTGTATTTTAGTAAATATATTTTGTTTATGAGTTTTAAAATGCTAAAACAGGAAGTCTGAAATAAGATCTAAGATTAAGATATGAATCTCCACATGTCCAAAAAAACACACCTTTAGAAAATATAGTTGAGCCTCAACTGTCTGTCCGCGAGGGTGCACTTTAAAGGGGTAAATATTCAACTGAATGCACTTTGAACTCTACTGGATTCCAGACAGAGGTTTTTCCATCATATTGTCAGTTTAACCATTTTTCATGCTTTTTTTGAGCCGTGTCAGCCCTTGTGTGTTTCCTGGCCTCATCAACATGCTGTTCTTTTGTTTTGGAAACAAACCCGCTGTGTGCCGTGTCAAACGTGACGTTCTTTGATCAGGATCTCGAGTGTAATGCTGCGAGAGAGAGAGAGAGAGAGACGAAAAGTTTCTAACTGGAACCCGTCCCCCTGGGGTGAGAATTCTTCTGAGCCTCTGTGATTTTGGAAACTTTGAAGGGTAATGAAAAATATGACAATTTGACTGGATTAATGAATTTTGGATAGGACAGTGTTTCCTGCCTGAAGGGGACGTCCTCTGTGTGCGTACGGTGAGACGAGCTGGAAAACGTGGATGTGCAAACTTAAGCAGACGGGCTTTCAGATCCCGTACGAGGGCCTTTGTGAAAGCCGAGGCTCCCACGTTCTGCCGCAGCTCGAGTTCTTTGCTGTGGAAATTGGAGCAGCTCCTAAGTAAACGCATGCCAAGTGGGCTTAAGGGTGCTATTATTTACACAGAAGTTGTACCTAAGCCTCTGAGAAAAACTTGGCTTTGGGAATTTTTACAAATGGAGCAGGAAAAATCAGAAAGTAGAGTGTTTGTTCGGAGCGTGTCCCGATGATCGGATCACTTCCGAGGAAATAAAGACAGGTCTGTGGTTAAAGGAATGAACGTAGCAGCGGCACACACCTTCCTGACCAATCAGAATCCTGTAGCACTCTGATTGATTTATTGATTCATTTAGCTTGTGTATATTAAAAAAATTGACTTGAATTGTGTTGCAAAATGTGTAATTATCTACCGCGGCTGGGCTCGACGGAAAGGAAGCAGCCGATCAAAATTGCCTGCGTTTAGAAAAAAAAATTTGCTGTAATAGACAATAATTATTCTACTAGGCACTCATTCCGAACATGTGCCGCTGATGAGCTCATCGTTCAGGTGCTCTGGCCCAGCTTGTGATTTACAGCATGCCAACATTAATGTGCGCCTCTCCTGCGACGTTTTCGCCCCGCGGTGTTTTCCTGATCCGTGCATGTTTTTTTTTTTCTTCCCTCTCCGATAAAACATCGCAGCACTGTGGGGATGTGTGAGTAAGTGTGTGCCTGCGGTCTGGAGTTTATGAAGTAGAGCAGGCCGAAGCCCGTTTCTGCTGTGGATTTATCACCCTCCAGTTCACGAGCTACTTCATTCACAAATTTATACACAGTCGAGAAATCAGTCGCAGGCCAAAGAATTTATCACGCTACGCCGTAAATATTTCGGCTCCTCAAAGCGTTCGGAAACATCAAGTCTCAGGACACTGAAACATCAAAACATTAAGACGTCAGGACAAGGTGGTGATTTGGGACGTCTTCGTACAGAGCGAAAAAAGGGTTAGCTTGTCTTGCTGATCCGCTAAATAGGGTAGTGTGAAACAGCGTATCAGGACAGAGGACAGGCCCCACCCACAAACAACACAATCGATCACATCTAATGTGAAAAATATTATGCAGGGCCCAGCAGAACTGGCGAGCTAAACTCTTTAGCTAAATCGAATAATATCAATGAAGCAAATTCCGCTTGTTATGCAAAGATTTGTTACTGTTTGTTAAATGCAATGCTTGCCACAAGTGCAAATTAGCGCACTACCTAGCCAGCTAGCGGGAAGACATACACCGCCTGGACAAACATACAAAGTCACCATTTCAGAAGGGTCAAATAACTAGGCATGCATCAAGCAAAGAAACCAACTAAGGACATTTGACTTTACCGGACCTGGGTTAAGAACCCTTTACACACATTATCAAAACTTGGAAGGATAGTGCTGAACGTCAACACTGTGGAAGTAATGTGGTCAATTAAACGCATGGGAAAAAATCAACAGTGAAAACCAGAGCTATGTTTAATAGTCAAAGTAAGAGCACTTCCATACACACACACACACAATGTGATAAGATCTCACAAAATCGGGACTAAACACAGCTGTGTGTCCATAAGAAAAACACTTGCTAATGAGACCAATCAGAAATAAACACTTCAGTTTGCTTGGGAGCATAAAGACTGGACTATAGAGCGATGGAAAAAGGTCATGTGACCTGATGAGTCCAGACTGAGCCTATTCCAGAGTGATGGGCGTGTCAGAGTAAGAAGGGAAGTGTCCACTGTACAAGCCTCTGGAGACAGTGTTATGATCTGGGGTTGATCAGTTACTCAGGTCGAGACTCAGTAACGTTATGGGGCTTGAAAATGAAGTCAGCAGACGACCTGAATGTACTGAATCGCCAGGTTATCACATCGATGGAGGTTTTCTTCTTCCCTGATGGCACGGCGTATTCCAGGACCCAAAGTGTGAAAGAGCGGCTCTGGGAGCATCATGTGCTGTAGTCAAAGCTAAATGGGATTAATGAAATCTTAAAGTGTGCAACTTTTTCCTTTTGGTCAGGCAGTGTATAATACATCATGCATGTTTAGATATCCTTAGGATACTGGATTTTTCCCAAATAAACCCGTGTCCTGCAGTTTCACCACTTCAACTTTCAACTCCTCCGGAGCAGAAAGCTATAAAAGTTATTAACTATATTTATAATCATCATGTGTAGGCCTCTTAGCAGGAGTCACGCATGTAATCACGCTGGAGACCTCGGAATCAGAGCAGCCATGGTGTCCGTCGTTGTGCTAACCGGCTAAGTGGGCCCACCACGTCATGACACGTACCACCATTCCTCACGCGTGACTCACTGATTGTAGGTGCCGTCTGCTAGTCGCTGCGGAACGTTTGACATTTCATCAGGGAACTATGCGCTTCCTGAAGGAGGTGATCCACAACAACACGGAGGTTCTTGCGCTCGTTGTTTTTGGCAGCGCATTGAGCCGAAAACATGGTATTCTTAGCAACGTGGTGAACTTTATTCTCAATCGTTTAGCTTCCTTTTTAGCTGAAGTCTGATCTTTTGTCTTGGTTCTTCTCGAGCGTTCGACTCGCCCTCCGTTTTCCGTGCCCTTTGTGAAAGAAGGTTATCTCGGTGATCGTGACGTGGATAAATGAACTCGGCTGCAGTTTAGATTTCTGCTAAACAAAAATGGTGGCTACAGGGTGAGGGTTGAACTCTGTGCATGGACTGTTTATTCTCCACCCTTAAAGCGCTTATTTTTCAGGCGCCGTCGTTTAAGCGGCTTGACATTCTTCCCGAGTCACTATCAGCCTCAAAGGCCCCGTATCTTAATAAACAGGAAACAATAACAGTTGAAGTGTCTTTTTATACGCGTGGTTCAAAGTGATCGGTAGTTAATAAGAGAAGTGCGATGCAGTGTTTGACAGGAGCGGTGCTACACGGCCCAGCTGTAAAGTAGGAAATGTGTGTTTTTGGTATACGTTCAGGCTTTTTCTGTTCAAAAACGACCGTCTCCTTCCTGTAAACATTATGAGAACATGACCAATGGCCAAGGCTGAGTTTCCTGAGAAGGTTGTAACACTGAAGATCGTGTTTTGTTTTGTTCTGTTTTCCCCAGCTGAAATGACCGGCCTCGGCTTGTCGCCGAAAAGCTCTTTTCATCACAACGTCAAGACATTTGCAACAAAAAAACTTGCAGGACTTATTTTTCAGCTGATGCTTTTTTATATTATTTTATCCAAGAGACTTTTTTTTCTAAAATCATTTCAAATACTAATAAAAAAAGACAGTTCTGGTGTATTTCCTCCTGAAATATCCATCATGAAATCATTATTATTAGGTCTTAGGTTAATTAAGAGCTTGTTCTATCATAATGTTATTTTTTTTTACAAATTTTGGCAATAACGACACAAAAATAAAATCAGCAGGATAAATAATAAATTTATACATTTAATTATTTTTTTTAATATATTTGAATTATTTAAATTTAAATCAATATGTAAATATTAAAAGAATTCAATATTTATTTAAAAATCGTATTAAATTTAAATTCATAAAAGGAAAGTAGCTTTGCAAATGCTACAACAAAAAGATCAGAAATTTATTTTTAAATAATGATGATTCAGTTTGATTTTAATTTCATTAAATGTTATTCAAATTTCACTAAAATTAAAATGTTCAGATTTTTATTGTAAACCTATTTTGCAGAAGATTTTACAGTTTTTATACACAATTTACGTACAGTTGCAAGAACATCAGATTAATTTATTCTTTAAAAAAAAGATTCATGTAAAATATTTCTCAATACCGAAGCGAATATGGACAGAATGAATTTATTTTAACTGATAACAATTACAGTACATTTCGAAACTCTAATTGAATCCTATATTCAGAGGTGGGTAATAACGAGTTACATTTACTCCGAGTAACTTTTTGAAAAAAATGTACTTGTACTTCTATGAGTAGTTTTAATGCAGCATACTTTTTACTTTTACTCAAGTAGATTTATGAAGAAGAAACTCTACTTTTACTCCGCTACATTCCGCTACACTCGACTCGTTACTTTTCTGACCATTTATTCTACACATGTAGCCGGTGGATCTACCGCATCACTAATCAGACAATAACAATAATCACATGACTCCGTTTGACCAATCAGAAATCAGTGAATCCGTTCTACAAAAAATGTTTTTTTAGGCTAAGAAATAAAATCAGGGGGGGGGGGGAGCTTTAGCACTGGTCGGATGGTTAATTGGAAAAGTTTTTTCTTGCTACTTCAGACTTGATGTGCTTGACAAACCGCACCCAGAACACACACATCGGATTTGACACCATTTCCTATATATGATGTACTTACACTTTTTATGAGCTTATTTCTGCCTGTGGCAAAGAGATGATTCCAGCTGAAATATCGAGTTACAGTAAAGAAACACACAGTTCGTCGTTTCCTACATAGCTGCAGCTGTCTCAAACACACACTCGTAGACACACACACACACACACATGCTTATTGTGTTGTGTTACAAAAAAAGGAGAGGTTTCCTGAATGGCAGCTGAAATCTGAATTCATATTACAGAAGCCTTTCATACGGCTTAATTGCAAACAAGTGTGTCTTTGTGCGACGTGGCCTTTGAGCCAACAACACAACAGCATCACCTGATGTTCTCGGGCAGACCGTCTGATCGTCATTCAGCCTCTGCCACGTCCATTCAGTAACTCTCAGGTTTTATCCAACAGCCTCGTCTCGTCTGTTTCTGAGCCTGTATACGACGCACATAAACACATTGTGTTTATATATTTTCCTTTCTGTGGGATGGGGATCTCCCTGAAAGGAAGGAAGCATGTGCACTTTAATGAGGATGTGTATTCCCCCAGTTTGGAAAGCTATTATAATCCACGCCAAGGGTATAAACATTATAAGATAAGAGCAAAATAATGGCGCTTTAATGTTAACACACGTGTGGAAGGAGTGTGCTTACACAGCTGATGAAGGACTTCCTGAGGAAGCGGACTGTTCGTCATTACGACACAGCTATAAAAAAAAGGGGGGGGGGCACAAATGAGAGCAATAATCTCTGCTGATCAAGTGGAATTCAATAATATGAGTAAAAGCTTACTCTAGTGTGTGAAAGACGGCTGGAAAGTAATCTAGTGTGTATACGGTAATGACGTGAAAGGTAATATAGTGGGTAGAAGATAATTCAGTTAGTTAAAAGTAATCTGGTGTTTGTAATGTAATCTTTTAAGTAAAAGGTAATCTAGTCTGTGAGTTAATTTAGTGTGTGAGTTAATCTAGTGAGTGAAAGGTAATCTAGTATGCGAAAGATAACCTAGCGAGTGAAAGGTAATCTAGTATGCGAAAGATAATCTAGTGAGTGAAAGGTAATCTAGTTGGTAAAAAATAACTTAGTTAGTAAAAGGTAATCTGGTGCTTAAAAGGCTATCTAGTGTGTGAAATGCTATCTTGGGAGTAAAAGGTAATCTAGTGTGCGAAAGGTAATCACGTGTGCGAAAGGTAATCTAGTGGGTAAAAGATAATTTAGTTAGTTAAAGGTAATCTAGTGTGTGTAATGTGATCTTTTGAGTAAAAGGTAATCTAGTCTGTGAGTTAATTTAGTGTGTGAGTTAATCTAGTAAGTGAAAGGTGATCTAGTATGCGAAAGATAATCTAGTGAGTGAAAGGTAATCTAGTATGCAAAAGATAATCTAGTAAGTGAAAGGTAATCTAGTTGGTAAAAGATAATTTAGTTAGTAAAAGGTAATCTAGTGTGCGAAAGGTAATCTAGTGTGCGAAAGGTAATCTAGTATGTGAAAGATAATCTAGTGAGTGAAAGGTAATCTAGTGAGTAAAAGGTAATCTAGTGGGTAAAAGATAATTTAGTTAGTAAAAGGTAATCTGGTGCTTAAAAGGCTATCTAGTGTGTGAACTGCTATCTTGGGAGTAAAAGGTAATCTAGTGTGCGAAAGGTAATCTAGTGTGTAAAAGGTAATCTAGTGGGTAAAAGATAATTCAGTTAGTTAAAGGTAATCTAGTGTGTGTAATGTAATCTTTTGAGTAAAAGGTAATCTAGTCTGTGAGTTAATTTAGTGTGTGAGTTAATCTAGTGAGTGAAAGGTAATCTAGTGAAAGGTAGTATGCGAAAGATAATCTAGTGAGTGAAAGGTAATCTAGTGGGTAAAAGATAATTTAGTTAGTAAAAGGTAATCTGGTGCTTGAAAGGCTATCTAGTGTGTGAAATGCTATCTTGGGAGTATAAGGTAATGTAGTGTGCGAAAAGTAATCTAGCATGCGAAAGGTAATTTAGTGCGCGAAAGGTAATCTAGTAGGTAAAAGATAATTTAGTTAGTAACTTGTGAGTAAAAGGTAATCTAGTGTGTGAGAGGTAACCCATGGGTAAAGCATAGTTTAGTCAGTAAAAAGTAATCCAGTGTGTGAGGGGTGAGTTAAAGGTTATTTGTTGTGTGAGAGGTAACCCATGAGTAGAGCATAGTTTAGTCAGTAAAAAGTAATCCAGTGTGTGAGGGGTAATCTAGTGAGTTAAAGGTTATTTGTTGTGTGAGAGGTAATCTAGTGAGTGAAGGGTAATCCAGTAAATGCCATGTAGTCTGGCAGGTAGAAGTGAATCTGGAGAATCAAAGCAAATTTTTCAACTAAACAATTTATTTGAAGTGTATTTTTTTGCTAATTCCCAGAGAGCAGTTTATGTTTTGAAAGGCCTGACTTAAAGCTAACACGGCGAGTGAAACCTAATATGGTAAAGCAGTGAGCAAAAGGACTTACTTAACGCTAACCTAAATAAATTAGAACGTTCCGGGAATTTTCATTCCATGTAAAACATTTACGTGCGTATGAAATGCAAACTTGTTTATCATCCACAAGTTACAGTTTACAGTGGCTCGATGAAGAGTTGATTTTATTTTATTTATTTATTTTTTTTCTGTTCTGAGGAATCAGGTTCTATGAATAGATGACGATGTTCTGTACTGTGGCAGGCTCTCAGGTAGTGGCAGGAGATTTCGAGAAGAATCTCAAAAGGAGTGGATAAAAACAACAACAACAACACAAAAGGAACATTCTAAAAGCTCCACCTTGTTGATCAGATTATTTTTCTTTTCTAGTTTACATCAACATTGCCTGGAGCAACAGATAATACCGTCGCCACATTGTGCATTCAAAGGAAGCCAAACATTTATCCATCGAGATACACACTGCACAGTTATCATAGGTGTAAAGGGATGTCTGGGAACAAAAATGCTCTTTCAAGACTGAAACTCATGTTTTATACTGAAGCTGAAAAGAAAAATGTTTTTATTAAATGTTGATGAAGTAAATACCCCCCTGCTTGTGCCCCTTCAATACAGCCTTTCAGTCACGGGATTAAACTCAAGCACCGGTTCTTCTAACGTCTTAAATAAGCTCTTTTCTCAGACCGCCTTGAGTCCTGGTCTTGGAAGATTGCCTGTCTCATTAGCATATGTTATTAATGGCAACCGAGCAAGCTATGCTAACCCTGTTTTTTGTGCATGTAAATGATTTCTAATCACATGAAAGCTCTATTATAAAGAATGGCTCTCTCCGGGGTCAAAAAAAGAAAAGAAAAGAAAAGAAAAGAAGAAGCGATGAAGCTAATGCTCATTTCGCAGGAAGATTAATCGAGTCTCCACCGAACCTTTGATACTCCCTTTCCAATTCAGGTGCCCTCCTGCCTGCAGATAAGAACTGCACCAAAGATGAGAGAAGGAGCAGCGTGTGATAAGATAAGGAATCAGCCCCGGGCTGATGATGGCGATTCATTTTCTCCTGTTTTGTGTTTGGAAAGAGGGAGTCGTGTGAGGCATGGAAACTGGATCTTTTGACTAAAAAGTTGTGGTGGGAGGAAGGAGGGGTCGGGAGGTTGGGGGTTGGTGTACTCCGAGCATCTGGCGATGGGATCCTGTTATTGTTTTTAGGGAAGGAAGGCTCCAGCTCCATGGGTCCTTGACCAATTAGTCACTCCGGCATGGAAACAGAATTAGGGTGAAGCTGTTTTGTCCGTTTTGCGGGTAAAAATCTGTTCCGAATGGGAAACGGTTACGCCTTCAGATGTAAGACTTATTAATGTCATTTGCTATTAGCTTAATCGGCATCAGATTACTTCGATCGTGCTCATAATGTGTTTTATTTCATCATTAAAAGTTAAACGCTCCTTTAGTTTTAAGCCTCACGTTTGCCAAGACTGTTTTTAATTTAGCATTAAAAAAAAGACCTGACACGGACTTTGAACACTTGCCATCAGTGCGGAGTGCTCTTTGATTTTTCTTACTTATTTCTGCTCACTTAGATCTTTATGACTTGTTCATGGAACCGTGTAATGAATTATGTCACTGTACAAGGTTGTGAAACTGAGAACACAAGTAACGATTAGGTTTAGAATGGAAAAGCTGCTAAATGTATTTGACCCACCAAACACGGACCACCTTGTGCAAACATAGCTGACATGTGAGTCTGAGTGACTCTGGGAACGCCGTATCTGTCTAACTTTTTCACCTGTTCTTCCAAACCTAAATCAACTCCTCACCTAAATACCAAACACTCTGTAAGCTGAGTTTGAAATAAACTCCAGAGCTGCTAAATATTTGTAATTAAAGATTCTACTGTGCAGAAATAGGTGTGTAGAAAGGAATGAGGCCTTGTGCTTAGGTAGTATCAAGTTCCCAACTTCCTGAGGAATGGGAACTGTTGGGCCAAGACATGAATGACAGCTTGGCTGTCCAACCTTCCTGAGCAGCTGCTGTAGAATAGAAAAGTAACCAAATAAACAAACCCAATCTGGCAAAAATCTCGCAGTTTCAGCTAATGTTACAATCAAAGCACGAAACTGTTAACTAGTGGGAGGTACGGCATTCTCTTCAGTTCTGCGTTTTTTCTTTTTTTAAGAGTTGGCCTGGCTTTCTTTCAAATCTTCTTCTAAAATTGGACAGTATCAGTAACATGTTGGAATGTTACAAACATCTGATATTAACAACAAACAACATGGCTCCAATAGAGACCTTTTAGGGTGACCCAGAGGCTACAGGGAAACCTCAAAATACATACTGATGGTTTAAAAAGACTTCAAGTCAGTAGGGTTAGTTTGGAACGCCTTGGCATCATAGAGGATATTTCAGTTTCATTTGGAACCAGGAGGTTTTGTTTGTAAGGGCTTGGTTCCAACAGATTGTTTGAAATAAACCGGAAGCAAAATGTTGGAATAACTTGATATCAATAGGGATAGTTATGGAGGATCTAAAGTCTTTAGGGATAGACAACAGCAGAGACCAACAGGAATAGTTAGGGATTATACAAACCCAAGAGAGACTGATTGGACCCAAAGCGGACACTTTAGGAATCACGCAAACCTTGTGTCAAACCATTAGAGAGGGTTTGGAATTAATTTGATGAAATAGGACTAAATAGGGAACAGTGTGAGATGCCTTTAACAGAGTAGAGATGGTTCAGAATGCCTTGACCTTGATAGAGATTGTGGTATGGGATTTGAACTTGATAAGTTACTTATACATACCTTGACTACATACCTACGCCCAGTTCAGGATGACCTTAACTTGATAGGGATACTTTGAGACGACTTTGACTTGATATGGATAGTTGAGGGTTGACTGACTTGAGGGGGATACATTGGGATGACTTTGACTTGACTTGACTTGACTTGGATAGTTTGGGATCAGTACGACTCGAGTGCAATAGACTTGGATTCTAAAAGGATAGGTTAGGATGACCTAAATTCAGTAAAGACAAGTGATGTCTCTTGGAAAGGGATTATTAGAGATGAGTTGGACCCAAAATTGATATTTTGGGAGAACATGATCCAGTAGATTGTTTGTGATCACTTAAATGCAAACAGGATATTTTTTTAAAGTTTGGATTCAGTAGGTATGTTTCTCAATGACTTGAACTTGGTCATGCATTTTATTTACAGTATTTAAACTGGACCTGATGACTTGGGGTTATTTGTTCCCAAATGGACGACTTCCAGCAGAAATGTTTCAAGATGACGTTAAACCACTTGTCGTATTTTCTTTTCCTAACCCTTAATTAGAGCGAGCATGATTTTGATGATTTTTTTGACATCTGACGTTTGACCCCGTGACCCTGTCATTCCAGTCAGTTGGTACACCATGACATTGTGTATATGTATCGTTTGAAAAAGTGTCATAACACAAACTTATGTCAACAACCTGAATGAGCTGTTATGTCAAATGTTGCCAAAAAACATTTTTATGACAGCTAATGCATGTAAATGTTAATGTAGGTTCATGTCAGAGCTTATGAAGGTGCCATATGGCCTTATGATTACCAATGAGTATAATTATACAGTATAATCAGAACTGTTTTAATTAAAGCATTCTATTAATATTTAGTGTACTATTTACAGAGTTGTATCATTTTATAGTAATGTCTGAAAACTGCTGTCCAATTCCTGAAATCCCACAAATACTCATTAAGTCTATACGATATATTTTACGCCCTGTCTTTTTAACATTTCTCACACATTTCTCTTGAACACACACACACACACACACACGTTCTTTAACCCACTGTGCTATTTGTTATGATGGTGTCTTGTCCATCGTATTTTCTCCAGTGATGTGCATGAAGCTCAGGAAACACAGGTCACACAACAGATGTGCCTTCAACAAGAGGACAAAACGCACTGCACAACACAGCAGGATCAAACAGAAAGAGTGCCAAGTCCAGGGTTTTTAAAAGTAAAGGTGCAGGAAAGGTGGAGACTGTATGACTCATACGATTATACTTGTATTATATAGAATGATCCTTAAGCAAATTTTAGATGGCATTAAATAATATCAAAAGATTGTGTCAGTGACTGTAATCACCACTAGGGGGCAGCGAGAGAGAGAGAGAGAGAGTTCATTAACGTGCTGGAAAAGAACAGTGTTTATTTATTATTCTTTGCGATATAACAGTTTTATAATCTCTTTGTGTATCATTCCATTGTCTACTGTTTAATCTGGGTTTACGCGACACGCTAAATGATGCAGAGCGTTTTAAACAAGCCTGAGGGTAAAGAGAACAATAATTATGTGTCAGTTACATGTCTGGTGAAGCAAGAAAAAGGAATCGAGCAATTAATGTATTATTTTCCATTTCATTTAAAGTTCAGGAGCTACAGAAATAGAACATAGATAACAAAGTAATAGAGAAAGATGAGCAGATGTTTAAGGAACAAAACACTCACAAGTGAAAATAGTGACATATGGTATCAGTAATTATTGTCTATTCTTATTTATTTTTATTGGTATTAAATTTAATTTTAATGATGTTAATTATTTATAGAACAGAACAACACATTATTTGTTATTTTTCCAGTCAGAGTTATTTGTATTGTTATGTCAGTTCCTGTTATCACTTATGCTACGTCCTTTCATTAGCCTCTGTTTTTTTTTCTCCATTTTCTTAATAAAAAAAACCAAACTGGTCACATTATGAATAAGTCTAAACTCTTCCATAGTCAATATATTATCAGAAAACTTGGAGCTTTACAGCTGACACTGGAGACTCCTTCCATTCTGGTAAAGCTACTGTAATTCATCAATGCTAACTAGAAATGTAAGGTCTAGATCCAAATGATTGTACGCCTTCGGTTTCCTTAAGGATGGTGTTACTTTCACGAAGGAACTAAGAAAGGTTATTAAAAATGTCAGCTAACTAAAAACAGCTTCTTTGCTAATCTCTTAAATGTTAGCTAGCATAATGTGACCTAGCTGATGAATCTCAATCGAGCCAAAATGTCACGATAAATGTCATAATGGGTATCAGGGCTCGTTCTCGCTGTCTCATATGTTAATATTTAGATTTGTTACATGAAAAAAAGTCAAAATTGTTAAGCCGAACAACAACCCCAGTAATCTACAGATGCTTAAAAAGTAGAATTTGTAGTGTAATTGCACTTTGTCTAAGCCTAACCATCTCCCTGTTGGTCCCCCAGTCCCCCAGTTTGATCCCGCCCTGAGGCTGATCCCGAGTAACCCTCACACAAGCGCCCACTCATCAGGGAACAAAGGTGAGTGAGCAGGGAAACGCTGACCTGGCAACCCAGCTGATCTGGAACGCCTTTTTCTCCACATTAGCATTTATCAGAGCTACAAACGAGACCTTGTGTTGTTAATGGGGGTCAAAAGACAAGGACATCGGAGACAGGGGAACACCCTGGGGTCTGAGCGCTTGCAGAATACAGAGGTTCTCTTTAGCGCCTGGTCAGGACTTCAATACCAAATGCACAGCAGATGGCTCGGGCTTTCGTCCATCTGAGTCAACCAGGGCCGTGCTCACGTTTTCCATTAGTTTATTTTTACTGGCTGAAAAAAAATCATATTAGTCTATAGTTAAAAAAAAAAAAAACATAGACGCTGATGAGAACTTTTAGGAGAACAATGTAGGGGAATGTTGCTTTTTCTTTTATATTGGGAATGGTTCTCATCCAGGAAATTCTGTTTGTTCGAATGGCACCGACACAGAATGGACTGTTAAATGTTGTTAGGCTTGTTTGCTAATTGCTCTGGGAAGACGTGAATCGATCCCATAATTATTATGAGGAGCATACGAACACACGTCATACTAACGTATCCCAACGTGCTGAGCTGTGTTTACATGTTGACTCGTGTTGAGAATACACAATCCCACACTAAACCTTGTTAAAGGGAGTCCATAAAAAAGGGATTAGCTCGCATACTCGATAGAGTTTATAAATGTTACAATAATGTAGGCACTATCACAGGATCTGTGCATGTACAGTAGAGTGCAAAAGCCTTGCAAATAAATGCTATGGAGCCAGGAAGACTTAAAATAACTAAATATCTAAATAAATAAATTAATTAATTAAATCCCACAGTTCTTCTAAGAACTTTGACTGTTGCATCTGCTTCTTTTCGGCATGCAAAACCCAGCAGCTTTCTTTTTTTTTTTTTTGTCTAAAAAGTGGTTGTTTATATTATGCGCTGCTTTCTACACATATTTTTCTTTAACTTTTCATTTTGCGGTGCAATGTTTTTGTACTGACTCAATAATCAAGTCATAAAATGAAAAAAATATATAACAAAGTAATAAAAAACACATATTACTGTATACTGTATAAGTAACGTGTAGGTTTATTAAGGTAAATGTTAAATATAGCTCCTTGCAAGAATGTTGAACCTCCTCCCTCCTTATAATTTCCACTGTTATAACCTCAAACTGACGTGGACCTAATAGAGAAGTATGAAGCATGGTGGTGGGAGCATCCTTTACTGCGTTATGGCATCTTGAACATTTTCTTGGTTTTGTCTCATTTGCTTTTTTTATTAATGATGGAATTAATATGGTCACATGATCAACCAAAGACTGCTTGGTATTTACAGAACATGCTGGATTTAGTTATGCTCTATGGCCATCTATTTGCACACAGGTCACCTCTATTCAGATAATTATGATACCTCTGGGGGCAACCAAACTAATTCAAAAGTGAAATGGGGTGAATACTTAAAAAATGGCACTTCTTGTGATTGCATATGTAAATTTCATTATAGGCTATTTGGTTTATGTTGCAAGACTTCACAATCCTGAAAAGTTCAATTGGGGTGAATACTTATGTAACTGAACTATGTGGTGGTAATAACCGAGGCTGCTAAAGTTTTTACTGTTGCATTGTTTCATTACTAAAAGCCTGGTTCAATCTGAAGTCAGAAACAGAAAACAGAACACGAGGGCTTAAAAAAAAAATCACGGCGTAGCTGCCAACTTGGCGCGTTCTGATTAATAATACCTCCCGCATGAACGAATGCACGTCTTGTTGGTTTATATTTTGAATGCAGGCTGGAGCCAACACTGAAACACAATCTGAACTTAATGGAATAAAAAAAAGAGGTAAAACGATCTGCTTTCTTTTCTTCCTTTACAACTGACTGCCAAAGTAGCATGTAGCATGTTATGTCTTGTAGCTCTGAGGTAATAACCAGTCACTATGAGCACACTGGGTGAGCAAGAAGAGGGCTTTTATGTTAAAGTGTGAATGACACATTAAGTGAGTAACTAAGTAAAAATTTGCTAACTAAAGTGCTTATAAAAAGGGTGAAACTAGCATAACAACAAAATTAGCACACATCAGTTTCAATAAAATACAATCTAATGCTAGTCTAAGCTACCTCACAAGCGCTTTCAGCCCCGCTAGCTCCTTTAGCTAACATTAGATATTTACTTTGTTCCATTTTAGTAAATAAAATTGCTGTGGTATAAGAGCAACCAAACACTTTGTAGCATGTTGTTATAACTTGGAGGTGGCAGTAGCCTCACCGCTCCATACACGACCCATAACACATCATCATACCGCCCCTAATATTTTAAAAAATATTACAATTTTTCCTATCATAGCAAGAAAGCTCCCAAACGTTCCATCTTTCTGCTTTCATGTTCTACCAGTCAAGATAACGTTATAAACAGGAACCTTTTATCCTTCATGCCTACAGTTTTTGCAGGAGCAGCGATAAAAATAGAAACATAGAACAAAAAAGGTTCCTCAGAAACAGGATGTTTGGATTGGAGAGGTCACGATGAGACAATGCTGTACTCGCAACGTAACGATTCCTGGAAAACTGCCATCGCAGAGGATCCCTCATGGCTGCGTGCTGCTGAAACGCCAGATGAAGAGGTTATGGATGTTGTGCGGTGCTCGAAAGAGGCCATTTCCTGTCTGTACCGTGCGTTTTAGCTTTCCGGAAAGTTCAGCATCCTGCCCTGCTTAACTGATCAAATGTCATAAAAGCAAACCCACGTACGTTAACGCTTTGGGTCTATCTTTAGAGGTGGAGGTTGGGTCACTTTCAGCTGATGTTAAAGATTCATTGAAGTAAATATAGCAACAAGTGGTTTTGTGAGGTTAAGCTACATTTGAGTCATTTAGGACGTTCGTATAATGTTGAAAGTGGAAATTTGTTTAATGTTGAATGTTGATGAGCTGTAGAAGTTGATCCAGTTTAGGATTTAGAACAGTCGCATAAATTTTAGAAGCAAACACAACTCGCATCAACATGCACCAAGTGAAGATTTCTGATTTCCGAGTCTGATTTGCCAATTCCCGATTTTTTTTTAAAGAACTAATACACAGCATACACAAATATTATTGCGATTTTTTAAACGTTTAAAATAAAACACAGACTATAAAATTACTTTTTCGTTCACCCGATCAAGCATGCATCTTTGAAACAAATTAAAAGTGTTAGCTACACAGGCTAGTCACTAGCTACTAGCTATATACCCAATGCAATTCATTGTTAATGCCATAAGTCATCGTTAGCGTTTGTCACGAATCAAGATAGATGGTCTACATTTGTTTAATTCTTGCCAGCTAGCATAAGTTAAATTCTTTTTTGTAGGCGAAAGTTTTCTTTAATTATACACTGAAAAAAATAAATTTTGCATGGACATCCAGCTACGTAATTAATATAATTTGTTTTTGCTTCTGGATTTGAATTAATATTCGTACAACATGAACCTCGTCTTACTTATGTTATCTACAGAAAACCCGGTCATGTTTAAATCACTTTTATTTCAGTTTTAAGGGAAACACGGACCAAGAAAGCGGGTTCCCGCTAGAAAGAGAAACTAGACAAAACTAGGCATTTTATTAGGACAAAAGTAATGGCACTCTATTAAAGAAGGGAGTGTTTGTGTGACATAATAGAAGATGAGCTGCAGTAGCTGAGCTGCGCCATTGGACGATTTTGTGCATCATGTACTTGGAATTGTTTGGAAATCACCTCCAAAATGTCATAGCAAACAACTGGCAGTCATTATTATTGACTCCCTTTAAAGGGGCTCTCGTGTAATCTGAAACCATTGTGGGGGTTCTACTAATTACACGTGTATAAGAGAACTTTACAGTTCTGTATAGAAGCCTTTAGGAAGAAACTGAAGAACTTGTAAAAGCACGTGAAACAAATGTTGCATTAATGAATAAATATGGCGCGGTAGGATAAGGGGTGAATCTAGAACACTTAAGGGGTACTAAGGGGGGGAACCAGGCACTCTAGGGAAAAAAATTTAGGGATCATGATTTTGGGAAACTTGCATACTTGCTCAAACAACCATAAAAACATATAATGGGGAAAAAAAGGCTTTTGAGGTCGAGCTTTTTATATGATAAAGGGACAAACCTAGAACTATTAAGGGATCCGCAGATCGTTCTGTAAAGATCCCTGCACTGCTTTTCTCTGTCAAAAACATTGATAAGTAGAACTTGTGTAGGAGGAGAATAACTTTCAACTAGGCTGAGATTGAGGAAATATAGAAAATACTATTACAATATAACATTACATCATGTGAAACATTCATTATGAGAACAAAAAAAAAAAAAAAAAAAAGTATACAACCATAATAGTATACCAAAGATCCGTCTTTCTGGCTAGTTTTAATCTTTTTGGCTGGTTATGGTATAATAGATGGTTTTCCATATCGTTCCACCGCAGACTTCGAGCCAGTTTGGACGACCTCCAGTAAGGGAGTGAAGAAAACACAAAGCTTGTTGCTGTTGAGCTCTAAAAGAAAGAGAGAGAAAAGCGAGCAGGAGAACATGTGTGTGTGAGTGTGTGTGTGTGTGTGCGCATGTTTGCACGCTTGTGTGTGTGAGATTTTCGCTGTGCGCCACTTCCTCTCTTGACATACGGCATTACTCAGCTCACACTTACTCGCTTACTGTAAAAACTCAGAGAAAGCTAAATACAAGGCGAAGGCGCAGTGTATGGGAAAGTGCGTCCGTGTGCGTCTGTGTGTGTGTGTCAGCGTGCGCTCCAGCGTGTGTGTGCCTGTATCGGGTGTGTTCGGTGGGTGTGTGTGTGAGTGTGTCGTGTCGTGCGTGTGTGGTAGATTTTGTCCTGTTGGACGTTGTACCTATCAGGAGCAAAAGGCAGGGCCGGACGATAGGAAAAGCAGCTCTTCTCAACACTGGACAGGGTGAGTTTGTGAGTCTTTACACACCACACACACACACACACACACACAGAAACAGAGACAGGCCGTTAGGAGGACGTTCTAGAGCTACATTTGTTACAGGGTAGTCAGTTGTGTGAATGTCCTGCAGATGATTTGGCCTGAACGTTGCGAAAGAGGAAAAGTTAGCGCGTCGAGAGCAAATTCAATAAAAAATCCATATTTTGTTATGTTTTTTTTTTTTTTTTTTTTTATCAAAGTGAGTTCTAGACGTGTTATAACCTCCCTCAGAGGATAAACTTATCTGAATTTTAGGAACATGTGTATTTGAATTTTTTCTTGCTACCTTTTAGGAAAAGAAGTCAAAGGCAACCTTTTTTTTTCTTTTTTTTTTTGGACTTTAGCTCCTCTTGAGATTCAGCTGAACATCTGCTTGGACAGTTTACTCTAAGATCCTGACGCTTGTTTGTTAACTCCTTATTTTCAGTTCTGTTTTCTGAGCTGCTCAGCTTGGTGCATGTTTCTGACTCCACCCTCTTTAAAATGTATTATATAATAATAATAATAAGATTTTAACATTTTGTGTAATTGTTCAAGTATTATTTATTTTTATTTCTGATGCTTTTTTGATTCTTTAATTTGTTAGATTTCGTAAAGTCATCAACTTTGGCCCCTCCCCCTTTTAAAATTATTTGCCATAAAAATGTGAAGAATTTATTTTAAGTCACATATAATATATTATGTCATAAAAATTATCTTTATATGAGCAATTCTTAAGAATATTAATAACATTATAATATTGATACTATTTAATAATAATTATTCAAATTTTTAGCCAGGGTTCTTGAGATGCTTGGCCTCTGACACCTCTCTTTATTATATATATATATTTTTTTTTTTTTTTTTCTTATACTAATAGAAATAAAATATAAATGTGATACAAGGGGAAAAAACATTTATCTATATTTAAAAAAATTATATTGGTAAATAATCAAATATATTGTCAAAAAATCATTAAATCCTACAAATTATTATAATAATAATAATTTAACTAATAACTAATAATGATGATTTTTTTTATGTGGCAGCATTTTCACTTTCAACATCACTTTACATCATTTTACAGTTAAATGTGAAAAATAACAAGAACATTTTCTAACCATTAATTATTACATATAAAATTTTGATCATTATTATTTGTTACGAAGAAATAAACAAGTCCTGTGTCCTGTGTCACTATCCATTATAAAAAAAAAGTGAACTGAAGTTGCCGTCTCGTAATACTGCCAGGATCCTACACACACATACACTCATTTGAAGGAAATCTCAACAAAGGATCTCATAATTGACCGAGCCCCGCCTTATTTTACTTACCGACCAATCACGGTGCAGGAAATGTTTCCTGTCTCAGGTTTTAAGTGAATATATTTAGAATTTAGCACCAATGCAGAAATGGCGAAGGTCAAACCGTTGGTCCCATGTTGTACAGGTTGTGTTGACGTGTATGAGGGAGTTGCATGTAAAACGTTGACTAACTGCAGATGAATAAAGATTAGCTAAACTAATTCTCATTCTGGTTGTGCAGGAAGGTTTAGCAAACTAGACAGAACTAATTAGCATGCTAACATTAACACGTCTTGCCGAGAGTCCAGACAGTTCGCACCTCAGCAGTGAAACACTGAAATTTCAGTTTGAATAGTTTTCTATAACAGCGACTCTGAAACTCGTGCAGCTGTGAACTGTGAACACGCCTGTTTATGACTTTTATACTCACAGCGCGTTCTGATGGAACTCATGAGCGCTCCTAATTAACTGTAGTTTTCTATAGAGAGACTGAAAGTGTATTTAACGTTTCAGGAAGGAGTCTCCAGTTTCACTGCTTTTCAGCAAAGTCATGCCCTTTCGTCGTTACATTTACATGTACACTAGTTTGCTGATGGTTCGATGTTTCAGTAAATGCGCCGTTCTGTAATAAACTCCACTTCGTAATCGGCGACAACCTGCCGCGGTAACAGTCGACCGTCCTCGACTGTTTTCCGTTCCTGTTTCGTATTTGATAGAACGTGAATCAGAACTCGGCGGCAGATTCGCAGTCTGACCTTTGAGTCGGGTCTCAGAGTTAACATTTGCATGATGAGACGTTTATACACAAACAGGCAACAACACACACAAAGACTGAGCGTGAAACTTCATTACGCGGCCTGTGAGTGTTTTTCGAGAGGACCTCAGTGTGTAAATGTCACCGGCACATAAGCGGAACACCGGTTTTTCAGCGTTTTGAGATGAGTTCCTGAATTCTGATGCTGAACTTCCTCTTATAAGCTTCATTAGAGAGGATTTCCTGGTTGTAGAGTTTTCAATTTTTATTTTTTATTTTTTTTTGTGCGGTTTAATGTCGATATTTTTTTGCATCACGTTTCTGTCTATAAAGTGGAAGTGAGCCTGAAAGCAAAAGTTGGGTTCGTTAAGAAACAACAGGCTGGATGTCAAGAGCCGTTTAGTGAAACCATAGATTAAGCAGCAGTGGCATTTGGAAACTACGTGTGACCTAATTCATTAGACTGAAAGGATAAATGATCGTTGCCTGGTCGGGTACCGTAGCGCTTGGTAGACGACAAGGTATATTTCCTTTGATATTTTTTCTTTCTTGTAACGTGCACGTCTTCTGGAGGCTTCCATGTTTCCCGGTTCTCCCTCACCGAGGACCTGAAAGTCAGCTCACGGTTTCAAATCCATCTCTTTAAGTGGAAGTGGGACGTCTGATTCTGGGACGTTTGCAGTTTTGCTATTAGACGACTTTTATGGTCAAAGATGTGAAAATGTAGGCTTGTGTCTTTCAACAGTGGCGGGAGTTATCGTGTAGATCTGGCAACCACGACTCTTGTACATTGGACAATCTCATAGAAGCAGCTTGTTATAGCTGCTGTTATCTTATAAATATCATTTTGCAAAACAGGAAGTAAATTAAACTGGCTCAGTTTGGCGCTAATATGGTTAAAAAGTGCAATCAGGAAGTGTGTGTGTGTGTGTGTGTGTGTGTGTGTGAGAGAGAGAGGCCCACATCACACTTAAGAGTGCTGTCTGTGGTCATACATAACCACACATTCACAGACACACATACTCATACACACACACACAGACACACACACATACACACACACGGACACACACATACACACACCACCTGTATAACCGACATCCTCAACAAATTTCAGTTAAAGGTAAAGAACGAGCATGTCTTGTTTCTGTTTTTTGTTTCTTCATTTTGTTTAAATGATCATGAATTCGTGTGCTCCGTAATCTTTGCTTATTTTTCTCAAGATCTTAACACTTTCACTTCTTCCCTAAAGCTGCAATCGTTACGAAAGTGCTGTTCTTATTCCGGCTGTGCGTAAAAAAAAAGAAAAAGAAGAAAAAAAAAAGGCCTCTACGGTCGTTATTATTCATCGTGCGTCTTACAAAGCGTGTGATTCTAAAAACGAACCTCATGCATTCTCCGTCTCAGCGTGAACTCCATGGTTCTGTCTCAGGGGCCCGACTACAAGACGAGGAGGAGGAGGAGGAGGACCTACTTCTTCCTCCTCTTCTTCCTATGGAGTAAAACCCAGCATCCATAAATGGCTGCACTGAGACAGGCGCTCCTGCGGATCATATAAGGGCCGTGGAAGTTTGTAGACCAAACGAAAAGTGTGTGTAAAGTCGAACGCGCCCTGGGTGAAGCTGCGCAGACCAACCTGGTTTCACTTCATGTTCAGACATTTAATAAAGAGTAAAGAAGATATTTATTCCCGTCCTCTCAACTCGTCAGGGAAGGAAAAGGGATTTTTCCCCGCAGGTTCACCGTTGCCTGGTCAGGGGGTCATTACTGGATCTCCAAAGTAACACGGACAACATTGGACACGCTTGTCTTTATGCTCTAGAGCAGTACACTCTCAAGGGGGAGGGGACTTTGTTATTACTCAGATAGCACTAAAGCTTGCAAAAAATCTACTAAAAAGTAAATATATGCATGAAAACAGCATAAGGGTCCTCGTTTAATGACCGCCGTCTTCTCACCAATACAATCCTGATTGATTTAATGCTAATACATTTCAAGTTTGGTTTTGAGATCGTATTTTATGATGTCAATTAAATTTTAATTTCATTAGATCAGTGTTAGTAAGGACGAATGCTAATCGTGTGCTTTAAGGCTTGTAACTTAAGGGTTCAGCTGCTAACAAGGAACGTTTGCTAGCGTTAACGGTTGCTAGCTCCTGTTTAGTCTGTTGCAGGGACGATGAACTCTTGTCTTTTTGTAAGTATAAAAAAAATTATATAAATTTTTTTTTAAAAATTATATAAGTAAATGTAAAGTAGTAGAGCTTTCTGATCTAGAGTTTGTCTGATCTTCTACAAAAGAAAAGGATATTTTGTTTCGCCCTCAGAATCTTGGCACTGATCGTTTTTTAATCACTCTGCAGTCTTGTTGCAAAACTTCTTCTTGTTGATGATGATGTGGATTTAATTTAGATGATGGCGAAAAAGGAGACATTATTTCACTGCAGTCTTTCCTAAAGATGTTTTCTTTTAGAAGTGCATGGGAATAACAAGTTACTCATAAAATACAGGACTTTTGTCATACATTAGCACATAGACGTCGCGACTCTGTCCCACATGTCACTACTACGTCTCTGCTTCCTGGGTGTAGTTCAGCATGATTTCTGTGGTGAGGTGGATGATGTGACAAAAATATCATTTATCACTCAGGTTCGCTATAAATGGTTCAGTAAAAGTGTAGAGGTGTAAAAACACACCTGTGGAAATGCGTGTTTGAGGATGACTTTTTTGTGGAAATTAGGAAAAATTTACAAGTAAAAATGTTCCACGTTATTCTTAAAATTAATTTCAACTAGAAATGTTTATGTAGTAAAAAAACTAAACAAATCTAATACATTTTTGTTTAATGATATTTGTCTTTGATGTCTCCCGAAATATTTTTAAACAATTTAATATTTGAGAGTTTAATTATATTTTTATTTACTGAGTACAAAATGCGCTGAAATTTTATTATTTTATTTTATTTATTTTTATTTTTTTCTCTTTTATTTTATTCCACTATTTATTTCTTGTTCATTGTTTTTTAATTTTTAAAGTCACAGGCAGTTGTCTAAGCATTTCACTGCATATCGTACTGTGTATAACTGCGTACGTGACAAATAAATTTTGGATTTGAATTTGAAAAAACTGGAAATCTGTAAGTAGGTTAAATATTTATTAAAACTGTTTAATGATGCAAAAATCAACTACACAGCACAAAAAAAGGAAAGAAAGGTATATAAAAACAAAGAAATATCACTATATAACAATTTATTAATGACACTTTTTTAAAGCCAAAAAAACTGGACGACTGGAAAGCAGGAAAAGTTTAATACAAGTAAAATAATAATAATAATAATAATAATAATAACAATAACAATAATAATAACAACAATAATAATAATAATAATAGAATAATATTTAGAGGTAATATAAAGATTACAACTGTTTTTTTTTCTTCTATGTAGATTTTTTTTAATATTATTTATTTATATTCTTTATTTTAATGAATTATTATTAATATTATTTCAACAAACAAAAACTGGTGGTGGCTTTAGCACAGTATTGATATAAAGGAATGAACCTTGACTTCAGATCTCACGCATGTCCATGTGTACTGAACATCACAACCTGTGTAGATGTTTACCAGCTCGAATGTTTCTCCAAGTTCCTCGTGGACCTGAGAAGGTCTTTAAAGAAGTTGCGCTTTTGTACTAATTGCTTCTGCAGGACGATTACTCATTCGGCTAGCTCTGTGCTCATCAGGGGTGCGACGGAGCAGGGCTTCAGCGCCGAGTACGCGAGTGTGATAAAGGAGAGGAGAGGAGAGGAGAGGAGAGGAGAGGAAAGAAAAGAGAGGAGGGATGGCATGGGGGAGGAGTGGTGTGTGGTGTGGACTAGAGGAGAAGTCCTCTTTTGGATTAGTGTGAGCTCCTTGGCAATCTGCATGTGAATGAGCGTGAACAGCTTTAGCCGTTAACCCCCTCCTTCTCTCTCTTTCTCTCTCTCTCACACTCACACACTTATACTCAGAGAGAGAGAGAGACAGAGAGAGAGAGAGAGGTTCATTAGCACACAGACTTAACACTCGGTGCACCTTCTTGGAACAGGACGCTGAAGTTTTTTTTTTGTGCCAACAACCAGAAGAGAAAAAGTTCAGGAGATAGAGAGTGTGTGTGTACTGTCTGTGGTGTGTGTGTGTGTGGCGTGGGTTGATTTTCTTTGTCGAGTCGCAAGGAGTGGATTTGTGAATGAGAGAAGGTAAGAATCTGCTATCCTGTGAGATTGTTCTCTGGGGTTTTACTTATGACTGAGCATGCTGATAACAATGCAGCAACACACACACACACACACACACACACACAGTCAGGGAGAGTTTTATTGTTTTTCTCTTGCATAGTACTTTGCAGAAGCAGATTTTATTCTTCTTTGAGAGTTGTAAACATCGCTAGCTTTCATGCTGAGCATTCTGGGTAGTTTCCTCTGTCTATCTTATAATCAGACGCAGTTCATTCATGGGAAATGGACTAAAACTCAGCAGTAAACCAGCAGGAAGGATAAACACGTTTCTGAGTCATTAGAGACTCTGTTTATTTCTTGTATAGCAAAAGGAGTTTATTTGGCTGTGACTGAATCAACAGGACGCATAAATTATTTAATCTTGGCGCAGATTATATCATTAGTGTTCTTTTGAGGGGAAATCGAGTTAAAAAGTGTGCAAGTTTCGACCAAGTCGGATTACAATATACATGCAGCATGTGTAAAAACGTTTCCTTTTTTGCACAAGGTTCGAATTTGTCTTCTGCAGAACTTGAGCAAAGACCGTTTGTCCTTTGAGGAACTTTTACCCCCTAGAGTGTAGGACTGAATTAGCATAAAAAGTCTCTTAGCATAGCAAAAGAAAGAGTGAGAATTCAACAGAATTGGCTTCCATTGTTTGTATTCGGAGGAGCATGACTCTCCGAGCTAGTTCAATTCAGTGAAGTTTTCTCTGATAAACACGTTTAACAATGCACATTGTCACGAAGCAGCTTTACAGAAATCTAGATGTCGATTTAGATTGCTAATTAGGAAACCTGGAATGACACTGGGTTAAAAAAAAATGGATAGCAGACACCACTTTTAAAATATTACTGTATACAAGTGTTCAAACAGTAGTCTTTTTTCTTCCGTTAGCTCTTTAGCTGACTTAACCTTGAAGAGTAAAGTTGGAACATGGAATTGGATCATATGCATTTTCCATGCGTTCATGCTACGAAGTGTGAAGTGTGCATTTTTGGGCCAGAGGCACACTTGTTTATACATTAAATTATCAGTTTGATTTTGTTGCATTCAAAGAAAAAGTTTGTACTGTGTAATTTCTGACCTTTGACCCAGGAGACATATCAGAATTCCTACTGAGAAACTTGGCACAATCTATTTATCTCTGAGTTCAGCAAGTGACGTCAAATCTGCGTGGCTACTCTCAATATCAGCAGTTATTCATAAACTTCTGCTAACTTCTTGTTTTTGGTGTGTGTGTGTGTGGGGGGGGGGTTGTTTTGTATTGCGGAGTCACACCAACATGGCAAGAAGAAGTTAAACAAAGGAGTGTCTGTTACCTTTAAACGGATTACACTGTATACACATTTCCTTTGAATTAATAACTGTGTATTTATTTGTTTGCTGTCTATAACAGTGACTATACAGGTTATCATTTTGAAGAGGTAAAGCTTTAGAGTTACAGTTCGTTGGTTAGCTTGTTGCTGACAACAGACAATCTTAGACGCGGCATATGTCTTTTTTTTCTACTTTAGTTAAATGCAGCACAAGTATAAGCAGATTGTGAATACAAGTCCTTGGATACACATGAGAATTTTGAGACCTAAGCAGTTTTAAGAAGTGGAAATCTTTAGAGTATCCATGTTGGACCGTCCACACCTGCAGGAGCAGAAGCAGAACATCAGGAACAGACGTAAATAAAACTTGTACCTTCCAGACCTCTGACTCAGAAAAGCCAAATAAACTTAAAATTTCCAATCTTAACTTGGAAATTTTTACACAGAAAGTCGACAAGGCGTCCTCGTCCACGAGTTCTATTAGCACGCGCTGTCAACAGAAAATTAAGTACAGCTTCCGTAAAATAATAGTGTTTACTTCAGCTCTATCAGCATGACCAAAGAGGAGTTGATTATATTTGAAAATTATATATCTACAAACAAAGTTTGCTCTTTTTTGTAGTTTTAAATGTTCCAAGATATAAATACTATGTAGTTCCAAGATTCCAAGACAAAATCTAGTGATCAGATGACTGTGAGTAAGGCTGTGTTTGAGCATTTAAGCTAGAAAGCACTTTATTTTCTGCTTCTTGGATTGTATTCTCTCTAAAGAGTAAGTTAACTTTGAATAAAAGTGTTAACATACACAACCAGGTTTGATATGAAGTTTACAATTCGGTCTTGGAGACGTAGTAAATGCCTGTGAGTCCATACTTCATTTTAATGTTCTGTTTATGTACTGAACTGTAAAACAGGGACAAGTCAAGCCGACCGCCACTTGTAAATTTTATGGCCCTGTATCATCAAGGTTGTTTCTTTCAGTCTAATAAAAAGGTTTATTTAAAGTTCCCCTACAACTGATGCTATCAGACAAGGTAGAAACTCCAGATAGCAGGTGGACTTTGATAAAAAAAAAAAAACAATAAAAACAATTAAATAAAAATTATTTTTCATATTTTGAATAAAAATCATATTTTCCGAGCATCATGGTCACGTGGGGTAAATAGAGTGACTCTAAATTCTAGGTGTGTGTGTGTGAGAGAGAGAAAACTAAAAAGCTTTAAAGTACTATTGTGTTACAGATCCTCACAATCCCTGGGTCCTCACTAAACATATACTGGTATTATTATAATTTCAGAGTTTGATTAGGACTGTAACGAAATAAGATTAATATCAAATCGGGATATTCGTAAAATCACAACACTTATCGAATCGCAAGGCAAATTGAATCAGCACCTAGGTACCGTGATAGTATCGTATCGGGTGATCCCTGGTGATTCACAAAGGTAAATTTTTATATAAAGTTGGTCGTAAAAAGGTATTTCAAATACAAATATTAAATGAAGCCAGAATGATCAATAATCCGTTTATTAATCAAATAGCATTTGTTCATGTCTTCCCTTTATCCGGTTGACCAATACAGAAAAAAAAGTAACTTCTGATGGTGAAACGGGTCCGATCCGACGATGAGGGGTTAAATATCCATACAAGAACGTTTGCTGGACTTTTTCATTAACTTTCTGAGCTAACGTTACCATTTAATAATAACATTAATGCTAGCTAAAATAAATTTACGTCCTTGCAAACACAGCTACTTTGAGTTTCACAGATATACACAAGGAGTTCGGGGGAGTGCTCTCGCTCTGTCGCTCAGTGTACGTTTTGTCATCCTCATGGCATGTGTATGATTTGTGTCAGTCCTCGGAAAACAGAGCGACCGGCGGCTGATTAAACACAGACCCAGGCCTGCACTTCTTCGCTTCCAGTGTTCACTTTACTCTTTAATTGCGTTTTTTTTTTTTTTTGAGCACTCGTTCACGTCGTGTCAGTCTGTTTGTCTTTCTCATGCGTCTGGAATACAAGGCCATCCCTTTGTTCCCACAACCCAGTCTGTTTGAGACGGTCCATGTTTGTCCACGTCTCTTCTTTGTTTTTTTTTTCTATATTGCTGACAGGCCACATTCTCCATCTCTTTCTTTTTCCCTCTATTGTGATTCATTATGACACTGTGCTAACTGCTCCGAATCTGAAACTATATTCAACTGAAAAGGTGTCTATTTTCCGCCACATAATACTAACTTGAGATTATTGAGGTCTTTTCAGGAGACTATTTTTGTGGGTTTCTTTTCTTATTTATGTAACAAGCTAAAAAGTATAAAATAAATAGATTATTTTGGTAATGTTCTCCTCTTTCACTAGCTCGTACGACCACAATTCTTTTAGCCTTGTGACATGATGTCTGAGTGAAGAGTATATTTGAGCAGCTGAGACTTTGGTTTTATCTAGCACTTTGTGGTAGATACATGCACAATGCACAATCTTTTTTTAATTTTCTGTAAGACTGCACCTCTGATGAGAAATTGTTGGTGTAATAACAGGTTATTTGCTCCACTTCCCCCACTTTTGTCTAATGCATGTTAAGGTTATTCGGAAATCCTCGGCATATGTCGGTAAACTGGTAATATATGGCCGTACGCTGCCTTTGAGGGCTGTCTGAAACTGGGTTTAAACCTGTACATTTATAGATGCAGACTTGTGATCAGTGTGGGCAGGAAGCTATCAGGGCAGCTACTGTCTGCACTCTTGCTACCCAGACAAGAACTCATTCATCTTCAGTAAGCACTTAATCTTGCTCAGGGTTGCTGTGGATCCTATCCTGAATCTCAACACGGACAGAAACCCCAACTCAGAATCGAACCTGGGACAGCGTGGGAAATTCAGCACGGGTACTTATTTACAGCGTCTGTGCTACCTCTACAGCAAACTCTAGCTTGCAGGTTGTTTCCTGTTTTTCAGCTTGACTGAACTTGATGCTTAATCTGACTCTCTATTTCCTGAGAGATATTACAAAACGCCTTACACACCACTATGTCTTAATGCGCGACTCGCTATGCGTGAAGTCACTTTGAATCTGCAGGCTTTGCATGAGCTAGAACGCTCACAATCCAAAACATAAAGAAGACCAGGGATGCACGAGCAGGCCCCGAGTGCACAGCATGAGTAGGAGTATTATCAAGGAAGTCAACAACATCCTCGCTTCCTCACTGCCTCAGGCACAAACACGTCAACACTCTTCCACCGTAACTCGTTTCTCAGACCATTTAACGAGCGATGGGTTTGTGCCCGGAGGTAGAGGATTGCGATACAGCAGATAATCAACATGTTTGGAGACTGACACTTTATTTTTGCACTGGAGATTCTACAGACTGTTACCCAAGCGCTTTCCTGATTGCTTAGTGGTGCTTCACTTCCGATGCCAACATCATCAGTGAATCATCACGAAAATTGTGTGTCAGACTTAAAGTCTACCAGTTTTACACAACCGTCACTGATTTGTTTGGGCGAATGTTCATCACCATCACGTCAATAAGTCGTACACTTATTTCACACAAATGCACAGCTGATTTGCATAAAGCCACACCCTTAACCTTGTTACCGATGCTTTTAGACAGAGACTCAGTAGCCACGGGTGTTTCCTGGAAGCTTGTCAGATCATCCTACACATCCTGCGGTGCTTCGATACACGTATGCACTAACACACAGCCACACAGCTTGAAAGTAAGCTAAGGCCAGCTGTAATCTGAGGTCATGCTGGTTTCGTGGCTCGCATTAAAGCTTGAAGGTTTACACCATATGCGACCACATTGTCATTTTAAAGAATCTTCTGTCGCATATTATATGAGCACCCTGCCGGAATGCCATGGGGGTAAGGTGACATGACTAAGGATTTGTTTCGGACAGCTTTAGCATGCTGACTTTCTTCTTAGCAGGCTCTTAGCTGGATGACGGTTGCCTTTGCTAATCCTCTTAGCACGCCAGGGCGTCTTAAGACAGACATTTGCTTCAGACAATTTTTAGTGTGCTGTAGTGCTAAAGTGGTTCTTTATTCCTTAGAAAACGTTATTTCTTTCTTTGGTGCTAGCGATGTATGCCTTTAAGAAAATCTTATTTCTTAGACTCATGCTCATGATATTATTCTAACCTCAGATGTCCTGACAATCCTCTTACCAGACTGAACAGTTTTCTTGCGCATCAACACACTTTTACTTTTTTGCCTCCCGGTGACGGCTAAGTCGGTATCGCTGCCCGACTGCCTTTCATGGCTCAGACATTGAGCTCTCAAGAGTGAACTCTGTTCTATAACGTCAGCAGTCTCTCAAGTGCACTCAATCGGGCTAAACAAACTAAAGCTCAAACTGCAGAAAATGTTTTTTCATTGATTCCTGCTGGCTTTCTGTGCAAAGTTCACTGCGTATAGCAGATGATTTTCATGCTAGCCCCAAGAGATATGTGCAAAGTGGAACTCAGCCGGAGACAGGTGAGCGTTCTAGGATCCAAAACATTCTGCTGTGAGATTGCTATGAGCATGATTTCTGCTAATTCTACATTATGACCTCATAACTTTGAAGGTTTCAAGAGAAATGTGAACCACTGGACTCTGCTAGGACATGATTAGTTGAGTCACAGCTTCCTGTTAGTGATGAACAATTGATTTCCAGGATGATGTGAAAAAGTTTCGGCACCCATGGGTTACCAGTTTACTTTCTTTTAGCATATTTAGCATTATTGGAAAGATTCCTCCGTCCAACTGTATTTATTTGTATTTTATTGCTACTACAATGATTAGCATTTTAACATATCTGCTTTTAGTGTCCAAAAATTATCTATATATTTTTTTATTTTCAATTATTAGCCTTATTTAATAATATTTGCTGAGGTGCAGCATCTCTTTTTTAATTTTTGCTCAAAATTTTGTATTAATTGTATAAAACTGGTACAAAACCAAAACTTTGTGGAGAAAGCTAGCTTGCTAACTAACTAGCTAAGATTTCGTTAATGTTAAATTTAGTTTGGATAGAGTTAAATAAATCGCTGAGATAATAAAAACAGAAGATTTGGATTTCAAAATTCCATGTTGTTTCTATTAGTGATTAAAACAAAGCTAATTTATTAGCACCTATTTAGCTGACTAGTGGAACATGAACACTTAACTGGGTTTCTTTACCATTTAGCATCAGTTAAAGAAGATTCGATGTACTTACGTCACTAAACATTATGGTTATGTTTCAAGGTGCTTGCAAAGACTAGACATTATGCTAACATATTGCGTCTTGCCTCCTGTTTCAGAGACGGTGCAGGAGCTGGACCTGGAGCTGGAACAGCCCGTCCGGATGGAGGAGGAGACGGGGGTAGAGCTCCAGGTGGAGGAGGAACATGAGGTTAAGAAGGAGAGCCCTTGCGTCGTTGGGCCCAACACGCAGGGCGTCATCAGAGGCAGTGACCTCTTCGGCTACGTAGGCATCGAGGCCGTACTCGATCAGATGAAACGCAAGACCATGAAGTCTGCCTTTGAGTTCAACATCATGGTGGTCGGTAAGTTTTCATGCAAAAACGTGCCAAGTGGATTTTTGCCGGGAAATGACCTCAAATGCAAATCCTACATTTCGACCTTATAACTGTTATTTGCATGAAGGTCATGAAGGAAATGTCGATGACTTTGATTGCAATCATGGACAAAACAACTCAAGACCTTTACACTTGTTGGGACATTATTTGTCGAGTCGTGCTTCCTGCTAGTGAGTTCATGCTTTCCCGAATGATGTGAAAAAGTTTTGGCACCTATGGCTGAACAAACAGCTTTTTTTTTATTATAAGGGTAAACAAATTCGTGGGGAAATTCCCAGCTCAGGACCACAGGGGCACACTGTGGTGTGGACTCTTTGCATGTATCATAGTGACACGTGGCATGGAGTAACACTGAGGTAAACTCAAGTCTCAGATGTTGGCAGAAAGGCAGAGGGGAAATACAGTGGCAGGTGAACAGGAAACGCTGGCGGGGCGTAAGTGAAGCAAAAGTCTAGCGCTCAGCTCTTTTACAAACCCTAACAGTAGAAGTGATTAGACATAAAGGAGTTTATTCAGCTGCAAAGCTCTTGTTGTTGGTTTCTGGTGAAACAATTTCTTCTACAGCAAGATGTTCAGTTACACTCGGCACTTGTTTAATTCCAGATTTGGTTGCATTAGATAAATGAGTGCCTGGGGAAATTTCACAAATTGAATCACACCAGTTTTCTCAGAGCGTCTTTACGAACTTAGAAGAGTTGATCATTCTATTTCAAAATAAAAGTCTATGGTGTTTTTTAACTGGAATTTGTGGTTACGATGGTGTTTAAAATGATACATTTAAATAATACAGGTTTTTATGAAATAGATTTTCCTTCGCTATAGGAAACAGGTACAGTCTGTAAAAATTAAATGTAGTCTCAGATCTGTTGTTTTAGGAATAAATCGAGCAAACAGATGGACAGGGTTGTTTACAATTATTATTTTAGATTACAGGAGTTTTTATATAATATAAACTGTATGCAGACAGTTTATAAAGACTTTTTCTTTATCATCGTTCTCTCCTTCATGTATTTCTTCCTTCCTTAATTCCTTCTTTTTTTTGTTAATTTGTTCTTTACCTTTCATTTGTTCTTTTCTTTCTTGTTTTCTTACTTCTTTGATTCCTAATTACTGCTCAATTTTTTTTCTCTACCTCATTTTTGTATATTTTTCTTTTGTTCCTTTCTTCCTCTCTTTTTTCCCTCCTCAATATTTTTTTTTCTTTATAATCACCCATTCTTTGTGTCTACCTCTATTTTGGTTTTATTTCTTCTTTTCTTTCTTCCTTTGTTTCATTTGTTCCTTTCTTTCTTCACTGATGCTTTCTCATCACACTTTCTTGTCATCTTCGTATTTTCTTTCTTTTCTTTTCTTTTTTTCTTTTCTTTTTTTGTCTAATCTGTTTAGTGCTTTAAGTATTTATATTTCTGTATATCACCCAGAGTGGGTGTGGCCTAAACCCAAATGTTTTCATCTTATGTGTTTTTATTTCCTTATGTAATATAACCCCAACCTCATTTCTCATTCAACACGAACCACTTGGATGCACAGAAAATAAAAAGAAATACCTAAAGCACTAAACAGATATACGTACAGTGAGTGCGCTTAAGTTACAGCTCTAGTGTACACTGCTGCCATTGTGAACACAGCTGTAAAGATGAGGTGGGAGGCTGAACGTGCGAGGCTTGGAGACGTTTCCTCTCTCAGCTCGGGTTCCAGGCCCAGCATTCTCTCTGTCTTCAGCTCCTAGACATAATCTGGGTGTCTTACTGGACCACTGCCTTGTTCGAGATCACCACGCTATCCACTCGGAGCCAATCAGAGCTCAGGAGCCTCCCTGTAAGAAGTGTGTGTGTGTATAACCTAATTAAAGTGCTGTGGGGTATTGTTATGCTGTCGAGGCGTCTAACACCCAGGATTTATGATTGGATCAGTGTAGCATATTCAAGCCCACTTGCCCTCTCTCTCTTTCTCCTTGCCAGGTTTTCGCTTGTGCTTCTCATCCTTCTGGTGCTCCTCTGGTGTGAAAAGAAAGAGACGTTTTGGCAAATGCCTTAAAGAGCATTTGAAGAAATTTTTTTTTTTTTTTTTTTTTTTTTTTTACAATTTTTCTAAAAATGTTTGTGGGATTTTTTTTCCTTATTTTATTATATGTTTTTTAAACTGTATGTAGGGTGCCAATAATTCTGGAGCTGATTGTATTCGCAATATGTTACTATTAATATTATGCTGTACTGGTAGTTTCCACAAAATCCAAGACATTTCTTCTACTTGTCCTTTTAAAAATGTTTGAACTCAAGCGTTTGTTTTTCACTACGTATTTCTGTTTATTTCTTCCTTTTTTTCTTTATTTCTTTGTTTATTTTTTCCTTTCATCACCTCCATGGCTATTTCTTTCCTTCCTTCTTTTATGACCTCTATTTCATTCCTTTTTTGGGTTTTCTTTCTTTTTCCTTAGCATTTCTATTTCTTTCTTGACTATTCCTTACATTCTTTTCTTTCCCTACCCCCGTTAAATTCTCTTTCTTTTCTTTTGTCTTTTTCACTACCTCCATTTTATTCCTTTTATCTGCTGTTCTTGCAATTTCTCAATTTCTTTCTTTCTCACTATTTCTTTTTTGTTTCATTAGTTGTTTTTCCCCCTCTTTATTCTTTCCTTTTTTCTTTGCCCCTTCTCTCTCCATGTCTTTGGTTTGGACACAAGCATTGTATCTGATTAATTTTTTCTCATACAGACTAAATTTACTCATTTTACAAAGTAATTAACTCAGTGACGTTACACTTCCCTTCATTGCCATCAGATGGCGTTAAAAACAACAGAACGCCCCTTTAATGCTCACGCCGCACCGTGTTAAGGGTGGGCTTTATTTGTTATACTGTTTCAGGAGGTATTTTTGGGTTGTGAAAATGTCAAACACATTTTGAATCCTGTAAAGTGTTCACAGTTACAGAATTCCCTTGGGGAAAAAATTCCCACACCGCTTCTGCTCCGTCTGTCGACTCGCTGTGCTCTACTGAAGTGTGATATCTACAGCTTCAGCTGTTTGTTAGCGCGGCGCTACGCTTCATGCCTGCTGCTCTGGACGCATATCAAAGGCGACCGTCTCCGCCATGTCCCTTTATGCTTCTTTTTCTATTCCTCTCTTTTCATTCACTTTTCCTTTCATCACGTAGGAACAGCGCTCAAACAGTGACTCTAGAATTATTCTCACACTCGTTTATCTCTCTCTCTCTCTGTCTTCTTAAAGCTTAATTATCTAACACTGAACTTTCTCTCCTTACTAGTTAGTTAGCATAATGCAAACGAAGTCCTGCGAGATCCCACACCTTGTTGTTTTTTCTTTCTTTCTTTTCACACTGAAGCATTTCTTTGCTGATGTCCTTACCGGTCGTTTAGCATAATTCGATTATTCAGCTGCTTTTCAATCTCTTGGATCGTCTATCAATTAGCATAATATACTTAGCATAATGCTAACAAACTCATTTGATGCTTTTAAGTCACTCTGAATGTTAGCAATGTTAGCAGGTGAACTTTGAAGGATCGTCGCATCATGTTCTTCCTAATAATCTAAAAAAAGGTGTGTGTGTGTGGGGGGGGTCTATTAAGTAATGGGCTAATTAATGAGCTCCTGCTTGCACTTGGGTCTTTTTAGAGCACAGGACATTAGCATAAAATGAATAGGAATTAAATTAGTCAAGCAGATTGTTAACCTCTGCATCACCCTCGCTGTTAGCTTTTTAGAGCATGCTTTAATATCTTAATCTTTCCTTTTTTAAAGTCTATTAGCACGGTGAAAGTCAACTGCCTTGATAATGATTCGCATACTTTATTAGCTAACAAATTAAATTATTAATGAACTAATTTATTAGCTAATTAAGGCTCTGGTGGATTGTTAGCCTTCTAACTGTATTCCATTCGTGATGGATTCTTCATTCTGAGCATTTAGGATAATGGAAAGTAAATTAGCACTGCTAGCCCTTTCGGTGTTATTTCATCTTTTCTCTATGATCTCTAGAAGCCTGTTAGCAAAACATATTCAGTAATCAATGCTACTTAATATACTCTAACTGTAGTTTTCTAACTTTTCTTCATAGTGTAAACCATTTAGAATCTATCAAACTAACTCTTTTTAGGACCCTGTAAGTGACCAGCTAGCAAAAAACAAATAACAACTATCCATGTTACAACCGTTAGACATTTTTCTTCTTTGCCTCTTTTGCTTTGCTAGCATAACTATCAGCTAACTACCAGTCCACACTTAGCATTTTTCTTCCTTCTTTTCTTTTTAGCAGTGCTAGCATTTTTTCTTTGTGTGCAGCATTTTGTTTGTGTCCCTTTATACATTTTGTTGAAAACAGATCATGCAGACTATTAGAAGTGTTTTTGTGTTTCTTTCAAGAGCTCATAGCACAGACCCGCTAGCTTGGCTGCTACCTCAAACGTATTAGCATTTTAAAGGTATTTTTGATCATACTTATGTTATTAGCAGTGTTTCTGTTTTTTTTTGTGAAAGATCTTATTTATTTTTCCTTGGGTTGTTTATTTTATGTTATTTATCATATTTTAGTGACCAGCTAGCATCTAATGTGTCACACTAGCCAGCCTAAAGTGACTCATATCTGATTTCTTAGGGCTGTCTAGATCGAATACATCTCTGATATATGGTCATGTGACTTGAACAAAACAGTCTGATCAGAATTCAGGTGACTTTTTGCCTCTGCACATGCACGTGACGTTTAATTGGCATTGACGTCATCATTTGACTCAAGCAGCGGTGGAATTTCCGATATGACCACAAAATTGGGACAATTTGACTTCCAATGTGATCGTAGCCAATGGTTGCTAGCCATGTTCGATTAATGCACACTTGTTAGCCATTTTTTTCTTAGCAGTGTAAGCATTTCTTGCTCTTATGAAGCATCTTTAAACATTTTTATTTGAGAATATAAACATAGTAGTTAGTAATGGATTCACAGGAAGTAAAAGAGTTGCTGCTAGGTTTTTTTTTTTTTTTTACGTATTGAAAATGTTTAGTCATGCTAGCATCAATCCGATGAATGTATTTACCTGAAAAACGCTAAAATATCATAAAAGAATGAGTCGCTGCTAGGTTTTGTTTCTTTATGACTAATCCAGCTAGCGTGTTAAAAATGCTAAGTCATGCTAGCATCAATCTGACAACTTACCTGGGTTTTGATAAAGGTTCTAAATGAGGGTAATAAAGGAGACATATCAGGGTATTAATTTGTAATGAATGGAAATTCCAAGGGGCTGAAAGATGGCATTTAGTTTCCATACTAATCCTTAGCTTTGCTAAATATCAATTCTTTTTGCGCACACTTGGACAAGTTCCGTCTGCAGCGCTTTTACAATCCTATTAATCTCACAGACAGACATCGAATTGTTTTTCGGGACGTGTTCGATGTTCCTGGACTCCCTGTAGAGCAACAGACGGTGGGGTGGGGGTGGGGTGTGTGTGTGTGTGTGTAGGTGGGGGAGGCGATGAGCGTGGAGCGTCAGGTGTTAGAAGGTTTGAAGACACACACACAAACAGGATGAGCTCAGCATGTGGCTGAGTGGATAGAGAAAAGAGGAAATCATGTGTTTTTCTTGTACTTTCTTTCTCATTTTCCTACCTCCGTTCACACACACACACACACTTGCACAGTAGTGTAGTACCACTGAGGTGAAGGGTCTCAGTAGATTACACTCCAAAGTGGAGGGCAAGACCTTTAACGTAGCCTCGGGTCTCAGAGTGCTGGGTCTCCTCCGGTTTTCCCACAATCCCACAGCCCGCGCTGCGTAACATGTGGAAGGTATTACAGCCTCCGCAGTGACTCCTAAGCCAAACGGAAACCTGGAAATGTGTTACGTTGCATGTGATATGAACGAACGACTTGGACCGGATACAACAACTATGTTAAAAATGTCTGAAACGTCATAACATTGGACATAACATTTTCTTTTTTGTGCCACACCGCAACTGAATTATGATTGGTCGGATGGTGTTGATTAGTGTTGATTAACTTGTGAGGGTTTCTGAAAGGAGTTGTTTATTCATCATGTGTGGAAGGAGTCTCCAGTGTGAGACAGAAAGATACAAAGTGAGACTGGAATTCCACAACTGTGAGAACGAGAAAGAGAATTTGTTCCCACAACTTTAAATGGATCATAAAAAGGATGAAAAATTCAAAAAGCTGCTCTAGTAATGCTGCCTGCCAGCCTTTCCTCATGTTCGTCCTGGTACCAATCTTAAGCCCCGTTTGGAGGAAGCATTTTGTAATTTGTTCTTTATAGCAGGAGATGATGATGATGAGGGTTAAAGTGCTTTCAGGTGTCAGTTAGCCTTAAACACGCGCGCACATGCTGTGAATTTACGACTGGCCTTTTGTGACCTTTGAGAATGAAAATGACAGGCTGTTGCCACGCCGAAGCCCCGAGACAGGTTTTGTCAGCGCATGACTCAAACGACATCAGCGCAGCGGGTCTAGCCTGAATCCTTCTAGACTATGAATGTTTTGGACTCACGGCATCATGATGATCAGGAGAATTCATCATCTAAATGCTCCTCTAAATGTCCTTTAGTCTGGGCTTTGAGAAGGATTTTAAAACATGTTAAAGGAAAAGAAATTCAAGTAGCCATTTTGTATATAAGAGTAGTGATGCATTTCTGTTTTGAAATAGCGCAGCACTTGAATTTCACATTCACACCACGTGCTCATGAATAATTCCTCCCCACTTTCTTGCTGTCCAGCATTCGCATAACTATTATTATTGTACAGAGTTTCCAGCCTTCGATACAGCTAGGTGCATACTGCCACCTGTTGCTTTGTGAGCTGCTATAAAACACACAGAAGAAGAGAACGAGAAGTCAATCTTCGCGCTATGCCTAAGATGACTGACATTTTGGAGAAAAATTTCAAGAGCAATGCTCTCACGTGCCTTCATACTTTATCAGCTATGGCTGTGTAGGTCCAAGGATGAGAGTAGCACATGCTACATGCACAGGGAGATTTCAATGGAGACAGGCTGCACCGATGATGTTACGCTCACCTCTGTGTTCAGGTACGAATGGCTTCCATATCTGGTTTGATCCGTGCCTGAGTGCACCGTATCATGCTCGAGACCACCTTTTCCAAACAGAAAGCCCAGGACGCTTGTGTTCACACTGACCTAGATGAACCCGACTTTGGGGTTAAGTGTGAAAACTTCACTTGACACTTTTCAGAAACTTTTACTGTCCAGGAGCATCTTATTTCTAGAATCTTCAATCAATCCTTAACAAAGACCCAAGTCATCTTTTTTGATTTCATACCAAAGATCAAACTTCAGCTTTAAAGTCAAATTTTTTTTATAAAACAAAAAAGGGATTTTTTACTTGTCAAATTTCACTTGGTCTGCTTCTCGGTTGCATTTCCATGGAGCTGTTCGGATCCGCTGAGCTGCTTTGAAGTGCGCGAGAGGGTCTTGATAAGAATCTCTCAGCGGTAATAGCTTCCCTCCGTCCGTGAGTGCTGGCGTGAGTGAGTCATTAAGTGGCGGAGCTCCCCGTGGCTTTGTGCCATCGGCGCGTTTGGCCGGATGCCAGACAAGCCTCTCGCGCTCCTGCGCTTGGACCTGACCTGTTACATCACGGACAATTTGCAATAAGGGGGATTTATGTGAGCCGCTGATTGCGCTGGTGCTCTACATGGCCGTGTCTTCATTACAGTGCAACGACCTTCATTTTTATCGTTGGGAAAAAAATTGGTTATGGAGTTATTACCCAGCGTCTCTATAAGCGTCCACGGCTTTTTTTTTCCGAGAAAGAGAGTCAAAGGGCATCCTTTAAATAAACATGAACAGGGTTTAGACACTACATTTATTTTCTTAAAGGTGGAGGCTGTGACGGAGTACTGACAGGACAGGATTGAAGCGATAAGGAAATCTGAAGTTTTTATAGTTACAGCGCTGGTGTTGTGCAAATTTCCAGATATCTGGTGTAAATCAGGAGAAATGGGCCTTACAAATGATGAAAATAAATGTATATCTGTACCGTTCCTGCTATTATTACACATAAATCTTCAAATTGAACATCTAACTTTCTGTGGTTTGAAATGAAAGAAAAAAAGAACAGATCATATCGTCAACACACTGTATATAAGTTTGAAACCTGAACCTGCATTTATGTGCATGCTAGGATTGGAGCCGGGGCCTTGTTTGTGTGAAACCCAATGAATATGTTTTGTACATTGCACATACATTAAGGATAGACATGTTCATGTTAGAAGCCAGCTAAATGACTAATAACAAATTTTTGCTAGCCTCGTACTACTCGTCTAATGCGTCAGATAGTTTCTCTTTGCTTTCATTCTGAACTTCATAATGTTCTATTATTCAGAATATTGTTGTTAAATGTTAAATTCCTGCATTTCTGGTTAAAACTGCATAATAATTTAGGCATTGGTTTCTATAGTGTTAGTTTCTATAGTGTTTGGAGTTGGTTTTGTCCATCCGTATTCGATTGGTGTGTAAAAGAAAGCAAAAACCAAAAGATGCCACTCAACTATGAATGTCTTATGACACACACACACAACAAAATTCTCTTTATACAGAGGCAGAGATGGGACAGAAATTTCGTCCCAGGAGAAAACTGGGTGTAATGTTACGGCATAAGACGATACTGTCACAAATAAAAACAGAGCATTTGAATTGCGTTATGATGTGTATCACTGTATGTATCACACTGACAGAGTGTTTCATATCTTAAAGCAAACCTATTAATTACGTTTAACATTCAACTATTTAAACCGACACATCAAACTTACATCTCTGAGCGACGCAGTGAGACGTGAAAGTGATTCATTAAGTTGCTTTGTGTCATCTTTTGTTCAGGTCAAAGCGGCCTGGGAAAATCGACACTGGTGAACACGCTGTTTAAATCCAAGGTCAGCCGTAAGTCGTGCACTCCCAATTACGAGGAGAAGATCGCCAAGACCGTCCACCTGCAATCAATCAGCCACAGTGAGTCTCCTCTCTCCTTCGCTCTCTCTTACACAAACACACACAATCACTAATACTGTTTTGATCTCAGACTTTTCCCTTGAATCAATCATCACCATGCGAGCAAACGTGAGACGCGTTATCTTTCCTGTGAACCTTGACTTTATATAAATATAATAAATGGTTTTATTTCACGGCAACACACACACAAGATTGTCTGTGCAAACTGTTAATGGTTTGTAAGAATGATGGAACAATATGATGTTGCGTAGATGATGAGTTTATAAGCTGCAGTATTTATATTGTAAGGGATTGTGGGATTTTATTTGTATTTTTTTTAATAACCAGGTCAACATCAGCAATAAAAAAACTGTAAAGCATAAAATGTAACACACACATATATGTAAATACATATAGGCATATATAGTGCCCTTGGTTTGACCCTCCTGCTAGCATGGTGTGTGTCCATGCACAGGAAGGTCATATGAGAGCAGCGGAAATGAATTATTTCAGAACACCTAAGACCAGTCATATTATTTCATCTTATTACTCTCAGGTCAATGTCCTCATGATATGATGATATGACCTGACATGATTAAAAAATGAAAGATTCAGAGAAATCAAATCAAGCCAAGAGAAGTGAATGTAAAGGTTTGTGGTGTTTGACTTGGACCCGAACCAGACACCTGGGATATTGTGTATGTGTGTGTCTGTGCGTATGTTAGAGAGAGAGAGAGAGAAAGAAGAAGACGAATTAAGATGCCTGTGATGGGGGACAGATTAAGAATGATCCATCATAGAGAGATGTGGCCCTGGCTGTCATTAAGAAAAACCTGTCAAGGAGGCTGGTAGAGAAAGAGAGAGTGCCGCATAGGCAATTTTTCATCCCGCGGGTCAGAGGATGACTCTCGCTCCAACAGAGGACATCATTTATCTAAGATAACAACTGGTGTCTGCTTGAGCATGAGGCTGTGTCTCCTCTTACATTCTCTCGCAGCAGTTGCATAAAATCGTTGACTCGATGACGACATTTCTGACCTCTGACCATGGAAAAAGGAAAAAAGCTGCCTCAACTTGAATTCCTGCTCAGAAAACTGTGATCTTGATTCACGTCAAGTTCAGGAAACGACATCATGTCAACATGACTGCGCAAACAGCAGTAAACACCTGATCACATTATGAAAGTTTGTAGATGACGGGAATCACCAGGGACCATCCGATACAATATTCACACATTCCTTGGTGCTGAAATTTCAAAACCTTTTACTTTAAAAAAAAAAAAAACAATTGCTGAATTATATAAGTAATTAACTGTAGGTCTGCACAATTTTAAGATTCAAAGAACTTTATATATTTAGATATTTAGATATTAATCTCAGATTATTAATCTCAGAGGGAAATTCCTTTGTCTTGGTTATACAGTTGCTCTGATTAATTTACAGGGAAGAAAGGAAAAATAGATTAGGAAAAAAATATATTAGACAGAAAAAAAATTAAAGAAAGAAAAAAAAAACAATAAATAGAAGCAAAATAGAATAGAATTAACTATGGCACACAATTAAGTTACATATTGCACTAGAACTGTAGTGTAAATGAAAAGAAGTATTGCACATGTATATTATAATCAGATATTGCACTTGGAACTTGAGTTGTGTAAACAGTATTGTCATAAAATATTATTGAACAATTTGAACAAATTGAACAATTTGATCGAATAAAAACACTGACATAATTTGATACATACTAAAATTTAAACTGTGATATTTTACTATTAAATTGATCTTTTGGAGTGGTGCACAAAGTACAAAAGTCCTGTACTTGAGTAAAAGTAGAGCTATTCCAGGTAAAATATTACTCAAGTAAAAGTAGAAGTCCTCCATTTACAATTGTTTGAGTAAAAGTATTAATAGGACTGAGCTTGTATTAGCTCACTTTAACCTTTAGGTCATAAAAAAAAAAGAAATAATAATAATCAAAAAAGAACGGGTATGTGAAATGTGTACTTAGTTAACTTGCAACTCTGCTAACATGCACACACTAATTGATTAAATCCATAACAATGACCATACAGCTTGCTATTTTGAGAACAATAAAATATAATGAACTCTGATTAGCTGGCTAGGTGTATATATTTATATAGGTATATATTTCCACATACAGCATAGGTGTTAGATCTAGCCTGAGAGGAGGCTATTATGTTAGCTTTTTTACATTTTGATGCTAATCAGAAACATAAGTAGTAGCTTCAGGTAAAGATCGTCCACTTGGCGGCCATCTTTGCAAATCGAGCTCTATGTGATTTAAGATATCGACCTGTAGAAATTGCATCATTTGAAGTTATTCATTTTGTTTTTCTTCCTCTTTCATTTATTCCTACTGTTTTTTTGTTTTTTTTTAACCAAAACGATGGTCATCCAATACCAATACTAATATTCAACTTTTGTCGTAAATACATTTAAAAGTATAATTAAAAGTTTCGGCATAGTGGTGATTAAGATGGTTGATGCTCTGGATTGGTGATTGGAGGGCCTGGGCTTCAAACTTCACCACCACTGGTTCACCACTGTTGGGTCCTTTGGCAGGGCTCTTACTCCAACACCTCGGAAAACTAAGCCACTGCACTGCATCCCAAGCCGTGGTGAGTAATGTGAAGGTTGTGAAAGGAAGGGCATCCAGCATAAAACCTGCCCCAGATCCTGCAGATGAAATCATCTACTCTGGCGCCCCCTAGGATAAGAATGACAAAGAGCAAGAAAAAAAACACCATTAAAGGTTTAGGTATAAAGTGTGAAAAAAAAGACCATTTACGTGCTGCAAATTGTACAGAAAGGAGAAGCCTGTACCTTCACGAATTTCACTTCTCAAGGCGCCGTCACGCACAATTTAAAAGTGGCATGAAAGGTAGATAGCATAGCCTCCTTAGCTTGCCCTTTAAATGGAAGCCTTGTGTGTGTCTGTGTGTGTGTGTATGTGGGGGTGGGGGGTATGTGTATGTGTGTTTATACAATAATTAGCAGTCCTACGTTGTAATCTATCTTTATATGACACTAACTTCGCTGACAGGTGACTCAGTAACACACTGGTGAGTAATGTTAGTTTCGACAAGATTCCATGTGGGTTTTAAAATAACATGAGCAAAGACATGACAGAACTGATATGAGGCACATTTACTTCTGTAGCAGATGGAAAATGATTATGGAACAGGCCTTTTTAAAATACGAATAAATAAAAAATAAAAACATTTTACTAAGTGGGCTTTTTTCAATGAGAAAATAAATAACTAGCGGTGTTAGCAAAGAACATTACCTCAGAAAGTGGCGTGTGCACACATAAAACACTGACAGGATTTATTATTTTTCCTTCTCTCTCTTTTTTTTTAGCATAATATTCACTAGACATTTTACGTGGCTAGCAGACATGAGCTAACCTGACAGGATTTTACAGAGAATATATTTTTTTTATTATTATTGTTTTTCAAATTGTCATAATCTTCACTGAAAAACAACTAGCTGGCTAGTTAGCATGAGCTAGCCTGAAAGGAAGTCTGTTATATAAGTTTTATACAATGTAAAATATACACTGCTTGCTAAACTAAGCTAATTTGACAGGATATCATTTAAGGATTCCTAAAAGATTGTTTAAAATTACTTTCTTACAGTTTATCATCTTAATGCAGTATTAATATTATCAAATTAGCACGTTTATACATTAACTTGACAACAAATCTCTTCAGTAAGTTCCCAATTGTTAATGTGAATGTTAGCTACTTGGCTAGCACATGCATATGTTGCCTGACAGTATTTCCAAAAGGGCTGGTTAATCTAAATTAACTTAGTGGAATTTAAAATTTATTTTTAAACTGTCCACAAATAACCTAATTACTGCTACTGGCAGCTAGCTAGCTGGTTAATATCTTCTGATGCTAGTCAGCTATCAATAAATATCAATCCATGGATCCAGCAGCGATATTATCTTAAATCTCTTGTATAAAAAGCATGTAGTAAAGTGGAAAGTTAGATTAGTTGCTTTACTAGTTACGTTTTTATTGTATTAAATTGTTCTTTCATTTAAAACATTTAATCTATCTATACATATAATAAAACTGTAAAGTTGGCATGTCTGTAGAACACATCAAGATGTTTTAAAAATTTTTGTCTGTCTGTCTGTGCATGCATCACAAACTACTGAACTAATTTGAATGGGGTTGGGGTAACGTATATACAGTTGGTGGTCCATACACATCCAAAAAGCGTAACCTGCGACTGAGATCTAGACTCCAGACATCCCCCTGTTAATAAAATGTGTGTGTGTGTGTGTGCGTGCTTGGCCTGTCTACATGTGCTTGTGCTTTACTGCACGTTTCAGGTTGTAGAAGGTTCAGGATATGCGTCCCCCAGAGATTTCCCCTCGCTTCACTGAATTCTCAGTCCAGCAAATCGTAAACAGTGTAGTAAGAAGGAGGGAAAGGTTATGTTTTTTTTTTTTTTTTCTGGAATGTTCAGAAATCCAGGCCGAAACATCCTGACATAAGATGTAAATATTTACCTGTATCGGGCGTGTGTGTCATAAAAAAACGCAGATTGTTTTATGGCGCTTAGCACTATGTGAGAGAGGAGAGATATGAATATGCCATCATGCTTCCCGCCACATTCCTTATGTTGAGGTGTGTGTTATGACCCGGTATGCTTCTCCTACAATTCATCTTTGTCTGTGTGGTTTATGGGCTCAGAATTGTCTGCAGGGGTTTGACATGATGTGATCCATCTACTGTAGCTAGACTTGCAAGTTTTTTCAAATTTCCATCTGCTCCATCTGCTTTTCAGTCATCGAAGAACGGGGAGTGAAAATGAGGCTCACGGTTATCGACACGCCCGGATTCGGAGACCAGATCAACAACGAGAACTGGTGAGAGAAGCTTGATCACTTCGGAATATTTCCCAGTATATGGCTTTTAATATCATACTAAAATACATTAAAATCCACCCTAATAGAAACCGTTCTAGATATTAATTTTTCGCACGCTGTTTCTCCTCAGCTGGGAGCCCATCATTACGTACATCAATGAGCAGTACGAGAAATACCTGAAGGAAGAGCTACACGTCAACAGGAAGCGAAGGATCCCAGACACTCGCGTCCATTGCTGCGTCTACTTCCTGCCAGCCACAGGCCACCGGTACATGTCACTTCCTGTGGTATATTTACAGCTAAGGACATTAAATCACTGTAATGGAATAGCGCTGATTTTAGACAGAATAGAGGAGACCCGAAGTGGGCCCTAGTGCCCCGATTGACCCTTTGACCTGAAGGAAACCCGAGAGCCGTAAATCGTTTTCATAGTAGCGAGTAAGGTTGCGCTAAGCAAACAGAACAGTATTCACGGGTCAAGAAGTCATAAATACCCGAATCTGCATGCAAATATTCCTAAGCCTCGTTGAGCTGCTGGTCTTCTGAGAGTCTGTATATCTTCAGGAAATTTACGAGATGCCTTGTATTAAATTTTAAACCTCCAGCTGAGGACTTGAAGGGATGAATTAGTTTATAACACAGTGCTAGTCAGTGGCTAGGATTACCCAGCTATCAATAACCAGGAAATCAATAACATAAGCTTGGAATGAGCTAGCTTGTGTTTGGCTACCGCAGCGTTAACCCAAAGTTCTCCCGCAGGTTGCGCCCAATCGATGTGGAGTTCATGAAGAGGTTGGGGAAGATCGTCAGCATCGTACCTGTGATCGCCAAAGCCGACACGCTAACCATGGACGAGAGGCTAGAGTTCAAGCAAAGGGTGAGCTGTTATTCATTCATTTAGCCACTTGTAATAGTGTTCCACTAGTGCTTGGACACCATCAAGATAGAACGTTTTCTCAGTGAACCAGATCCATGATCCATGAGAGTTTGTGTGTACTCTCAGCAAGAGAAACTAAACTGTTCAGCATATAGTTCGGTAATCTATGTTCTTGCTTCATAGATGTATTTACAGCCATACACTTTGGGATTTAGTCATGGGTTATAAAATGCCTTGGAATCATTTTCGTATCAAAACTAATAACAACGCCAAGACACATTTGTGTGCCTGTGTGTGTGTGTGTGTCGGTGTATTTTTCCTTGGTCAAACCTGTGCCATTGTTCACAGCTCAGTGGATCCAGCAGGATGATGCAGTGTGGGAGGAAGCCTCCCTGTACTCCTGTACTACATCCCTCTCCAAAAGCCTCCCACACACACACACACACACACACACACACACACACACACAATCATAAACCTAGCTGATAATTCAGGTTACACGATGCTATCCGTGTTGTTGAATATTACATCTCCCACCGTGGTATCTTGATAATAATGTCTCTCATTTTGTGTATAAGTGGTGTGTCTCATTTTATGTTTTGTTTGCTGATTATGCATAATTTTTTATGTTTGTTTAAGTATTCAGCTGAGGTATTTATCTGGGTTTTTCATTGTTTTTTTTAAGCGACACCGCAAAAATCATTTTTCATGACCACACTTCCTGCGAGGTAATTAATAACTAATTAAGCTAAATTTGCTCATTAGAAAGCAATGAAATAAAAAAAATTATATTGCAAAATTGTACTTATTTAACAAATGGGATACAGTTTAATTTATTTTTAAAATGTTTACTTGAGCGTTGACTCAGAAAATTAATTAAAAGTTGTTTTTGACTATCTGTAAGTCAGAAATTTTACTTAAGTTTGTGAAAATGTGAACCTCGATCAATCGGTTTAACATCGTATAATTGTCGCTGTGTTGCTATTATGTTGATTTGTTAAAAGAAAGCAATTAAAAACAAATTTCGGCAAAAATTAAGACAAACAAGACTAGTTGTTCAATTAAGGCAAAAGTAACGGTAAAGTAAAAGTAAGGAGCTCATGCGCTGCAGTGATCTAGCTACATTACTGGAAGGTTTAGCACACTTTATGCTTATAATTTGGCACTTTTGTAAAAATACGTAATTAGTCACCTTAAAATTTACTTAAAATATAAAAAGTACTGAGATTGTATTAGCTTACAGTAGCCTTTAAATCAGTTACACATAATAGTCAGCAGGTGATGATTTTCCAGCATTAAGTAGTACACCCCATGCAGAAGTGTAGTGAAGTAAAAAGTACAGATCTTCGCTGTAGGATGTAGTGGAGTAAAAGTAAAAAGTATCCTGTAATAATAGCACACGGGTAAAGTACAGAAATGTGAAATATGTACTTAAGTAACAAACTTACATACCATCTCAGCCGTTTAGGTTTCGTTTTGTAGTTTCCAGCTCTCTTTGCCTTTTATGGAGTTGTATGGGCGTGGCGCGTGTAAGCCCAATCTGCCATGAACCTGCTCTAGTTTTTTTCCTTACATATGAAGTATGACAAAATGTTTTGTAAATTTAAGGTAAGTTTTTTTTGTTGTTTGTTTAATTTGGCTACAAAAAGAATTTACACACAACTTTCATTAAAGGCTTCGCGAGTGAGGCCTGCTGTGCCAACATTTGTTTTCTGACGTTGTTAGAGATTTTCATCAAGTGAAGCATCCAGACTGTTACACTTCTAAACTTTCTGGTGTTTCATCATGTGACATCATGATACGTGATACTCAGGTTTATAACCGCCTTGTTTTCAGTCCAAAGTCGCTGTTGTCGCTTTAACAAGCCACCATTTTGTGTCAGTGTTATCATATTTTACCTTCAACCCTTCAATCATGTTCATGTTCTGGTGTTATCCCCTGCTCGCACTGCGCTCTAAAACATCCACAGGCTGAGCAAGTGAAGTGTTCATATTTCACCCCCAGGAGATTGTGTGTGTGTGTGTGTGTGTGTGTGTGTGTGTGTGTGTGTGTGTGTGTGTGTGTGTGTGTGTGTAAAATCATCTCTGTTAATCTGACCAGAAGCTCTTTCTCTGTTTGCAGATAAGACAGGATCTTCTGAGCCACGGTATTCGCGTGTACCCGCAGAAGGAATACGACGAGGACGCTGAGGATCGGATACTCAACGACAAGATCAGGGTACGAGGATTTTTTTAATATCGATGAAATCCGACAAGGCTTTCATGTGATTGACTGAGAAAATGACTGAGCGTTAAGAAACACCAACACTTATTAACTAGACACTTATTATAATTGAAACATGATTCCGTTTAGATGATTGTTTTTGGTTGTTTTTGTAGGAAAACATCCCATTTGCGGTTGTAGGAACAGATAAAGAGCACCAGGTGAATGGCAACAAGGTCTTGGGTCGGAAAACCAAATGGGGAATCATTGAAGGTGAGATTTTTCTCCTGCACCTACAAAAAATATAATAATAATAATAATAATAATAATAATAATAGGTGTTGTAGTAATGGGTTTCTTCCGGGTACTCCGGTTTTCTCCGACAGTCCAAAAACATACAGATTAGGCTAACTGGCGTTCACAAATTGACTGTAGTGTGTGTGAATGAGTGTGTGAGTGTGTATGTGTGTGTGCTCTGGGATGGATTGGTACCCTGTACCCTGCCTAGTGCCCTAAGCCTCCTGGGATGGGCTCCAGGTCCCTGAATACAGGATGAGTGAGTGAGTGTACTGTAGTAGAAACAGTGGTAGTAGTAGGTTGAAGTAGTACCAGGATATTGTATGGATTTATATCTTATACAAGCTTGCCATCTAGTGGCTGAGTACAGGCAAAGCAACAGGAATTATTTCTATTGCTCTAAACCCTAGGTGTTCATTACATTTCATGTTTTTTTTTCTTTCTTGCAGTCGAAAATGTCGAGCATTGTGAGTTTGCCAACTTGAGAGACCTTCTGATTAGGTAAGTCTAACTTTTTTGATCTTAGTAATATTATTCAATATTCATTCATTTTGTTTCCTACTACACCACTTTAACATCCAGTTATGCTTTTTTAAAATAAATAAATAAATAAATAAATAAACCACGCTGTCATCATTCTGATTGGTCAGAAGGCCTGGGTAGGCTCGTTTTCTCTAACGAGGCATTTAAGTAAGTCTTAAATCTCTCATTGGTGTCGTCATGGCGATACGGTTACGGTTACGAAGTCTGATTAATATCCTGATGTAAGAGTAGTAGCACGAGTATACAATAAATGAGTTGATTATGTCATTGAAAAGCAGAAATAATTAAGGGATTAAATTTTTTTTAAATAATGCTAATCCTGCGCAGGTCCCACCTTCAAGACCTGAAGGACGTCACTCACTACATCCACTACGAGACATACCGGGTGCGGCGGCTGAACGAGAGCAACGCCAGCGGGCTCGGATTCTCCGTTCACACTCTGGAGAACGGTACAGCAGAGAAGAACGACGCAGAGAGCCAGCTTTAAACACACACACACACACACACACACACACCCCAATCCTGCGTAGATGATGATGGCAAGATGATCACAAAAGATTTCTTCTAGATGTAAAGACGTAAAGACTTTTCTGCATTTAAACGTCATATATGAGTCTATTTTTTAAGAGGAGTCTATATTGTGGGTGGGATGTTTTTTTTTGGGGGGGGGGGTATAAAAAGCCTTAGAAAATGTTGATGATAATAATGATGATGATGATGAGGAAGTACAATAGAAGTGACAGGCGTGTAGGAAGAGGGACATTCCTCTTTCCTCATGCTGAGGATTTCAGTCCCTTTAATTTCTCTTGTGTTTTAAAAGAAAAGTAAAATTAGACAAACTATTTTTGTTACCGTGCTTGCTTTTGAAAAGTTTCCTTTTCTTTGTTGTTGTTGTTGTTGTTGTAATTTTCTAACAGAGCTATTTTAAATGAAAAGAAAGCAATATCACCAAATGTTTTTATTTTTAATCTTCAGTTTTTTTTTCTATCAGTCTCAACAGTTCTTCAATAATGAAAAAAAAAATCATTTGAAATACAGCTAAAAGAAAAAAACAAACATTACACCAGTAATTATGTGCTCACCGTTTTTTTTTTCATCAAAGGTACACATTTTTATACACACTGTCTGTTATTGTGACTTTTTTATTTTTATTACATGAAAGCTACTGTACATACTCATGTTGTTTTTTTTCTATCATTTTGTTTTAATAATAACGCAACATGTACTAACAGCTCCGTCATGTCCTCGTTACATATAATAATATTCATGTTAAACGCCATTGATTTACGATTAAAAGATTGTCACTGTTGACCGCACATTGTTTTTATTTTACATAACACGTCCGGAATTAAATTAGTCACATTGATTTATTGATTGTATAATCGTACAACAAAATGATAATTATAATACCATAGAATATATTTAATTTTTTTAGACTATAATAGAAAGTGAATTAAACATAAACGTTAATAATTTTAGGGACATAAATAAGTGTTATTAATCAACAAAGCTATTTATAAATCATTCCCAGAAGCGTTCTCACCTGAAATGTGTTGCCCATGACTATCCGTTTGGGAAAAAAATTTAACTTTGTTATCCTAAATTGAAAAATTTAGCTTTTAAATTTACAGGTGGTGTGGCGAGTAAGAAGTTCTTCTACTTACAAAGTGATCTTTTATATTATTCTATATTACTCAGTCGGGTTAAAATAACATTTATTTCCTTTAAGAACATTTTTTAAAGTTGTTTCATAGTAGAAATAACACAAATCCATAAATTAAGGTGTTACATTAAAAACATCAACTATTTTAAAAAAATCTGCGGCCTGGTTTATAATCTTCTGTTCCACCCAAACATTTAATCACGACTCCGTTCACCAAACAAGACGATAAAGGATAAATTTCACATTGTTTAAATCCCATGGCTTTGGTTTATTAGTTCTGGTTACATTTTACATGTAAATACTTAATCAGAAGTTTTTAATGGGAATTTTAAATCTAATTACATAATTTAAAAATGACTAACCTTGTATCTATTTGTTTATTATAAAGGTCTCACAGCCCAACCGCAGTACCCTTATGAACCACTAGGGGGGGGGGGGGCACACTAAAATACTGGTTTAGTTGTTTTCAGCTCACTGTGAGCCTTTTGTGATGGGTTGTAGGCCTAGTACACCCTTTATGGGATGACAATTCATCATATGGCATTATTATTATTATTATTATTATTATTATTAATATTACTGCCAAATTTTAATGTTTTAATAACATTTTAACAGCAAAGCTAATTAGCAAACAAGCAGCTTACTTTGAGGTTTTTAATGAGAAGAAGTAATTAAAGACATTGTGTGTGTGTGTGTGTGTGTGTGTGTGTGTGTGTGTGTGTGTGTGTGTGTGTGTAAATCAAATACACAGAGACGTATTTCCTTTTGTACAACCTTTACTAAAATGGTGCAGACTGGAACCAAACCGTTTCGGGGAAGGAAAAAAAAAAACGACAACGCATGTCTGACAAGGCACTGCAGCCATGAGAAAGTTTTTTCTTTTCTTTCACTACAGAATTATTTACATAAAAATAATAACCATAATAATAAAGCTTAAAGAAAAACTTTATGTCGATGTCTGAGAAAGGTTGGATGTGGGAGAGCTGGTCCGTGTGAGGCAGACGTCGTTTTCATTAAGCACAGTCACGCAATCGGGCGTTCACCCCGTGAACAAAAAGCCAAGTTTTTCATTTCTTTTTTTCATTAGAGACCCTGTACGAACGGTGGAGTTAATAGTTATTCAAGCGGCACGTGTGAAATGCAGAATTACATCCGTGTTTAAGGTGGGAGTTAGAGCAGATCTGGTAGTAGTGTTAAACGTGGTGGACTTCCATCGGTACTGAAGGCTTGATCGATTAAATGTACAGCATTAGACAGGTTTCTTTTTTTTAAATCCAAAGGACAGGTTCATGCGTCCGGAGCTCTTCTATAAACATCATGTGCGTGTCCCAAACACCGGACTTCACATAGCTAGTGTACGTACAGTATGATTGAACCCTGTTTCAGTATCTTTTTAAGGTTTGACACGAGTGACGCTTCGATATCGGTGTTTTTGACCGAGGACGAGGACGAGGACGAGTACGAGCTATGTAAATGCAAATAATCCGTTTCACCCGCCCAAAAATATTAGCAATATTACCAATTTCCAACACTATAGTCATATATTTTTTTTATTAAAACATTTAGAAAAGACAGGAAAATAAAGTAAAAAATGAAATAAATAAACATTAAACCTCACCTAATTTATGATTCCTCTTGGCACCGGCTTTAAAAAACAAACTGAAAGCAACTCCGTTTTCTTCTTGTTACCGTCCTTGGTGACATTCTTGGGAGCCCATGGTGTCATGTCTTCATGAAATCCCTCACAAAATGAAAAAAAAAAACCCCCAAAAAGTTCAGTTTGTTCGCTCATATGCAGAGACAAACCCTAGGGCGTTCATGTGCCGAGGTATTACTGTATCTGTATTGCAATTCTGTAAGTGTCACTATTTTTTAAATATCCTGATTCTATATTTAATTTTTTTTTAGATTTTATTATAATTCTAAAAAAAGATATAGCAAATAAAAGCCTGCCATTGAGTAACACTTTAGTGCACCACCTGTAGGATCATAGTGGAACTGCAATATTTTACCACCTTAAATGTAAATGTATAAATGTAAATAAATTTTAAAAATGTTAAAAAAAGAAACTATTTATATAACCAAATGAATTTTGTCCCCGATCTCTTATAGCTAATATGAGTTTCGATGCATCCTGAGTTTAAATTTAATCCGATTTTCACAAGAGCAAGTGAACGAACTGAACAACTGTTCCTGTTTAAGTTTTTTTGTTCATATTTTTTATTTTTGGAGGGTGATTTTGGAATTAGGTGTAAAGTTAGTTGATTGCGCAAGTTTGCACGCCCTTGGAAAAAACAAGAATTACATATTTAGCAATTATCAAGACATTTTAGTGTAAATGTGTGAAATGAAAAATATGAAATTGTGAAACGTTAATAGGTGGAGATCAGTAACTTCTAATTTGTAAACCCCCTTCGATGTCTTTATTTTCATCTAAACAGCATTTTTAACTTATTTTTGATTTAATTAATATTGTAACTTAATCCTGTTGTCTGTCACAACTTCTCACAACCCCTCAGTTAAATTAAATCTTTTTCTGTTGATTTTGGCCCAAATTTTTTATTTTTACATTTGTTCCAGGACACACTCACAAATTACATGTCGAAATTCTAAATTCTGTTGTTTGTACATCAGTCGTAAAATTCATGTAGGTTTAGGCTTTTCCTATTTAAAACATATGTAGGTGTGCAAACTTTTGCACCCAACAATAACCGCATGTTGTTATATGACTGGCTTTTCTGGAAAGAGAAATATATTTATTCCATTTTTAGTGTTATTTGTTATCTAGTTAGACCTTGTACGTTAAACCCCGGTGTTTGGGACACTGCAGAAGAATGTGTGTGTGTGTGTGTGTGTGTACGTTTGAGTGTGTTACATTCGTTACTTGCTCATACAAAGTAGGCAGCGATCTTTTGCTAACCACACAGGACATACTGTACCTGTTGCTATGCTAGCACGTAGCCCACGTTAGCATGTCATCTTATACTGGATACAGCAGAACAGATTTCTGTGATTCACTGCTGACGCAATTCATCGCTTCGAGACATTAATCAATTTTTTTTTTTTTTTGCATATCAAGCCCACAATACATTTATTCGACATGACCGAACACATCCCGAACCTCCGTTATATACAGATTAGCGTAGAGGAATTAAAGTTAATATTGAAGTTTCTGCTGAACACCATCATTCCAAACTCTCGCTCCAGGAAAACAGCTTGGTTCACAGGAAAAACGACATTATGTTCTTGTAATCTGTTTTTTTTTTTACAATGTAATACAACATCTCCATGTTATATAATTTTCCTCAGCGATATATTATTAATTATCTCTGTATTTTATTTTTATTGGATGGAGGGATAGCATAAATGGAAGAACTTCCACAGAACTTCTGTTCTCATCTATACAGAGAGCTGGTGGGTGTGTAAATACTGCAATGTGGTTAAAGTAAAATAATAATCATCATAATTATAATAATAATAATAATAATAATAATAAAAAAACACTCCATTGAAAAACTAGACCTCAGTGTTCTTTTGGAGGAAAGTCTTTCCAGGACGTCCATTTTGGCGTTGAAACTCAGCCTCGGTCTTAAATTTCGTCCACCAGGTGTCAGTGTAAAAAGCAAAAAACATCTTTAAAAAATAAGAAATAAATCAAAAACTTAGAAGAAAAAACAAACAAACAAACAACCCTGCCGTTTAGAAGCAGCTCTTCATGTTCCCTGCTCTTTTTCATCTTTAATTAGAATCAAATACATCACTCGGTTAAAAAATTAAGAGAAAAAGGAAGAAGAAAAAGCAACCTCGTAGACTTCGCTTAAATAAATAAATAAATAAATATAGTCGATAAATTAACCTTAAGTAGTAAAATAGATAAATAAATACGAATCTCAGAGCTTGAAGATGAATCAGGCTTTAGTACGATCTGGATTTAGGACCGCGTTTGACCTTTGACCTTTTTGGCGAGGCGAGGCATCATCAAAGTGTAAAGGTTTAAAAGGTTTGAGAGAAAGCAAGTTGTGACCTTAAGTGCCTGAAGCCTCAGGGTCACAGTGTCTTTTTCATTGTTTTATAATAATCTTAACATTTTGTGCAGAAAAGTAATAAAGCTGTATTAGCGTCGTTTATTTCATCGTACGGTAACATCTTCCTGCTCGTAACCCAGTGAGTTCTGATCGCGACTAAAAGTACAGTGTAGAGGAAAAGAAGGAGAAAGCGAGAAGATTTAGGAAAGGAAAAGAATAAAAAATATGCAATGAGGGAAATGACGGAATATGAGAAACAAAAAGAGGAAGGGGGAAATAAACAACGGAGAGACAGAGGAAATAAAAAAGAATTAAATTTTAAAAAATCACTAATCAGTTAAATGAGTTTGAAATGTAAAGAAGCAAAAATAAAAGCAAAAAATTGTGAAAATCAAAAAAAAAGAGAAAAATAAATTTAAAAAGCAAGAATTAAGAAAGAAAGTAAGTAGTAAAATAAAGAAAAATTCAAACAGAGAACAGAAAAAGAAGAACTCTAAAAAAAACATGAGGCATGGGGAGAAAGAAGGAATAAAAAATTTAAGAAAGGTTGAAGGAAAGAAGAAGGAACAAAGAAAAAAGAAAGAAATGACTGAAGGACTGAAGGAGAGAGAAAAAATCTAGTAAATAAAGAAAAAAGAAATGACAGGCAAGGAATGAAAGTAGAATAAAACAAATGAAGCGGGGGAGGAAGGAGGGGAAAGAAAAAGGATAGAAAACTAATTTTTACAAGCAGGAAAAAAATGAAAGCAAGAAAGAAAGAAATAGAAAGAAAATTAAGAAGAGAAGTGAGTGAGAAATGAAAAGCCTGCGTGAGAAACGTGAAAATATAAAAAGAAAGAATGTAAGAAAGGGGTCTTGGACACACAGCATCATGGAGCATGCTCAGAGCTAACACAACCTGCAATGCTGTTCATTGAGGCAGGAAATTAAATAAATAAATAAAAACTGCTCTTGTACCTTTAATTTACATTTTTACGCTGTTATTATCTACAGTAACATCAGAGATGATTTAATCGCACAAAATGTCATCATGGCGGTGCAGAAGAGGATGTAAAAGCCAAGCTTTACAAACTTTTTCAGCATCGCATGTGTGTGTGTGTATAGTATCTGTACCTGGTGATGGCCTGAGAGAGGCACAGACGCAGTGTAAACCGTCAAACCGGACTGAAAAACGAGCGTTTGAAAGCAGGCCTGTGGTTATTGAGAGTTATAAATATCTACAGTTTCCACGTCGATCCGAACGTTTGAGTAAATATTCATTTGCGCCGGAGGAAAAAAAAAAAAAAAACAGATCGGAAAACTGCACCATGCATATCGTCCGTGTTTAGGTTCTACAGTAGCAGCTGCATCGCAATAAGTCTTCGTGTTAGCGGAGGATCGATACTGAAGACCTGCGTCACTAATTTCAACACCAGAATGCACCGGAAAGCAGTCTCTCGAGAAAGAGCGAAAGAAATCCTTCAGCAAACCTGGATCGGTGTTTTATTCCCAAACGTTCCCGGCAGTCGTGTCACAGTAATCCTCGCAAGATATCGCTTTAAAAAAATAAAATTTCCGAAGGAACACAAGAGGAACGGCATGACAACGAAAGCGCAAGTAAATTCTCAAGCGTGCAGCGCTGACGCAAACACACAAAAAAAAAGGAAAAAAATCTACGCGGCTGTTCACGGCTAATAATTTGAGTATTTTTATTTTTTCTTAGAGGCGACTTCACTAAACAGAGTGTAAATATAGCAGAGAGGGAAAATCTCAGTCTCTTTCGCGCTCATCCTTTTTTTCCTAGCTTCTCCTGGTCTTGTTTTTCTGGAGTTCAGGACTACTGTAGCTGAGTGAATCTGGTTTTTACGCTCCGAGAAAAAAGAAAAACGGAGAGATGAACAAGTTTGATTTTGCTTTATGGTTCGTGTGTAAAGGCTGATGGTTTTGAGATGGAAGCTTGACGCCTCGGACGCCTCGGTGTCGCTCGCTTTCATGTCGCTTTCACACATCAGCCAGGGCCGACGAATACGTCGGAAACATCCGGAAGATCCTGACCAGCTTCCCTTTTACCTCTCGCACTGCCTCAACTTCGACTCCATCTTTGTCCTTTCCGTCGATTCCCCTCGTGGGCTTCAAGATGAGTTGGGGGGTTTAGTCATCAGTCTGGTTCGTTCGTCTGAAGGAGGAAGGTTATTTATCGATGATGACGAGGATGCGGGCTCTTCGCCGTCCCTACTCGATGACCATGCAGCGCGGCAGGTGCTGGGAGTAGTACTTAAAGAGCTCGGCCGTGGCACCGGGGCAGTTGGTCAGTTCCAGTTCCTCCAGATCCTGCAACTGGATCAAGCCTGAGAGGCCAGTGGTGGTCAGCAGGGGGCAGCCTGGTACAGGGGACGAGACAGAGACACACGTGAGCGCCACTTCCTGTCCAGAACTTCCTGCTCATCATGAACTCGTAAAAGGCAACAGCGCAATAAAACTCTAGCGTCCGGTTACGTTACAGTGAACGCCAACGTTAAATAGGACTGACACTCAGGAATGACAAAAGAAGAGGAGGAACAAGGACATCAAAAATAAGAATATCAAAACATTAAGGCAAAAGAAAGACCGAGTAAAAGAAGGATAAAGAGATAGAGAAGCAAAAATAAGGAAAGAACAAAAGGACGGAAGGAATAAAAAAGGAAAGGACGTCAAAGATGCAGAAGGAGGAAAAATAAAAAGGAAAGAAGAAAAAATTGAAATATAATGGACATGAGACAAAGGTAAAAAAAAGTGAAAAAACAAGAACATGCAAAAGAACAAAACATGGAAAGAAAGAAAGAAACAAATAAACAGAAGAAGAAAAAGGGAAAGGAAATGAGACAAAGAACTAATTTTTTTTTTTTAAAAAGAACATAATTAAAATAAAAACAAGAAAGGAAAATAAAAGAAAGGACAGACGATAGAGAAAAATGCATAGGAGAAAGCAAGTCGGAAAGAACTAAGGAAAGAAAGTAAAATATAGCAAGGAATAAATGTTGGCAGAAGCAAGCAAGAAGGAAAAGCAGAAAAGAACGGAAGCAAGACAAAGACAAAAAAAGAATGAAAAAGGAAACAAAAGATGTGAGAGGACAGAAACGTTCTAACAATATAAAAAAATCAAATTGAAAGAAAGAAAAAACTAAAAACTGAAGAATAAATTATGTAGAAAGTAAATGAATGAAAACAATAAAAAAGGTAAGTAAGATAAGTGAGAAAAAAAGGAAAGGAAAATTAACACTTGTCGTGTGTAAAGAATGAAGCGGACATACCTGCTAGAGAGAGAAGCCGGAGACTCCTCATACCAAACAAGTGCTGCAAGCCAAAGTCCTGCACCTACACACACACACACACACACACACACACATAGTATTCAATTGTATAACTGGTACATGTTTCCCGTTTATACATTTCCGTTTCTGTCATTGGAAAAGTTGATCGGTGATTACTGGTGTGTTTCCAAGCCGTCCGGGTGACTACAGGAGATCAGTCTGACGGTAGACAGACACGCTGCCCAAACAATCCATGTTTTCCCCATGAGGCTGAAGTGGCGCTATGATGCTATGACTTTAACTCTTTATCTCTGGATATTAAGGAAAGCAAATAATTAACATCTCCTCCATTGTTACTTGCATCACACACGAGGTCTTGTGAGATTAAATCTTGATTGCAAAGAATTGATTTGCAAACTATTACAAATTGTTGTATTCATGTTGAATGGTTGATTATTTGCTGATTCCACACTTATAAATACCACGCTGTATGAATGCTTCGATTGTATTACAGAGCGAGATCTCTTCTTGCCGGCCGTGCTGAAAGCCCAGGGTTCGTGCCTGCAGGGCATCCTTAGAGCCGGTCCCAAGCCTGGATAGAACGTGCGAGGAACTTTGCCAAGTTGGATTGCCGAGTGCAGAAACATTAAGGCACTGAATTACCTTCATTATTGCATCATTAGCCAGGTGTAAGGTATCTCAGACTAATGATGGAAGCTGCAAGACTTTTTTTTTTTTATCTTCCTCTTTTTCAGCGATAACCAAAGCAAACCTTCAAATACATGCAAAGTGTTCTCCACTTTGAACACCTCCACTCAATCCTCTTCCATCCTCACCACCCACATCCCTGGCTGCGTCCTTCAAAGCCAAACTGGTGGGCATTAGCAGACAGTTCTTCTTGCCACATACACCCACCCAATTCTTTTTTTTTTTTTCTATCTTCAGCACATATGAGGTCCTACATTCTGGCCTGATCTCATTGCTCTGCAATTGTTGCGCTGACAAATCCACTTGTTCATGATGGTGACTCAATATTGCCCTGGGGTGTGTGTGCACGGTGCCCTGAGCTGAGTTCCTCCCGCCATTGTCATCAGTGTTCCCAGGTTCCCAGGACTAGCTTATTGCTATGTGATGAATGTTTTGTAAGGTAGATTCCTGGGTACTAGCATGTCATACTCTCAAATTATACAAATTTTTTTTATCCTCCTTGGCGCTGTATTCAGGGTTGGTCTAAAAGCAATGACCCAGTCACCAGGCTTTTATGGAAATGACTGTTTTGTTTACAAGAATTTTATCTGGACTATCGGTTTTAACCCCAAGTCCAAACCATTTAAGCCAGAAAACAGTCCAGGTATAGAAAATATGGACATAATAAAGAGGGTTCAAATGTAATGTGGAACAACAGTACTATGTATTTAAACATGTACACTACAGTGGCTATGTCAAACTGCCAGACAGTGGCGCTAGAACAGAAACATGCCTCTATTTTAGTTAAACTCCGCCCATATCCTCAAATCCCACACACTTGTCTCTAGTTATGGTTCCGGTTATTTCAATATTAAATGCTTATATCAGTTCAGCTGGTTATTACTCAAAAGTTTCACCGGCTAGATAACTGCAGTACATGTATTTTACTGCACACTGCTTTGCTTTGTGAGCATTCATGTCACAAATGAATAAACATACAAGATGTCCAGTACAAACATGAGGAAATGTCTTGGAGTGAAGTCAGGACGTGGTGATAACTCCCAGACGAGTTCCAAGTACAAGTGGTGTTGGTGAATGATGATGTGTGTGCAGATGCGTCTCTTCCTTCAGCAAGTGACCAGTTATCTGTCGATTTTCAAGAATCAGGCTTTCCCCTCGCCAGGATTCTTCATGGAAACGTCTGCAGTGGGCTCCGAACGATCTCCACCGAGATCATCGTTCACGGACGTACGGCCTTCTTTTATATGTTTGCACCGTTCAGATGTTTAACTGCAGCTAAGAGTCTTATTACCTTAAAATAGTCGTTGTAGTAGAACCCACACAGAAGTTCACTTTAATTACAGGACTACGTTGGGTGAGACGGAAATTACCTGACAACACCAGCGTAAATAAAGACTGCGAAGTGAGGACATGGTGGAGAGGTACCCGAGGCCCGTGTCTGTCACCCTCACGCATCTAAAGACAAAAAAAAAAAGATAATAATTAATAACATTTGGACTTAAAAAAAAAAATTCTATAGTGCCATTGAGCACTGATTAATTATCTACTGTATGATCACATTGTCTATGAAGTATCGGAAAATTATACAGGAATTATAGATTACGTAAAGTCTAGTCTCCACATTTACTTACGTGCCCCAAGTAGATGTTTGCTGTCTTAGTAAAATAAATAGGCATGACTTATACCTGATAAATAAATGATGTTTAATGAACAGGTCTGTCTAAACAGCAGGTTTATGCAAGATAATGCTTAATGCCATATACAACTATATTCTGCATGTGCAATATTAATCTACTAGGCATTGTTTAGTGGATATTTATTGGTATTCTAATTAAAGAATACACAACATTCCAGATTCTTGGCTTTTGAGACACAAGTGAGCAACAATTTGCTAAGTTTACTTTTTTATTTATTGTTTGTTGTTTTTTTGTTCTTCTTAAACAGCGTACCCCATCAAATGAATTTAATCCATTCAGGAGGCGAGTTCTTAAAGCGAAAATTCGTACTGCGAAGCTTATTTTCCCATAAGAAATAATAGAAATGCAGATAATCCGTTACAGACACCCAAATATACTGCCAATATTACCAATTTCCAAAACTATTATCATATTTTTGCATATAAAAACTATTAAAACATTTAGAAAAGTTTAAAAAAACGAAAGTTGAAAGTGAAAGTGGCTCCCTTTTCTTCTTGCTATCGTCCTTGCTAAGATCGCGCATCCATGATGCTATGTCTTTAATAAATCTTGCACAAAATCCATAAATGTCCATATATGTAAACTCTCTAAAAACTATTTAAAATAGCCCTTACTTGGTTTTCCACTGACGCAAACAAGTTTGAACGGCTCCCGGATGTACACGCAATGCACGTATGTGAAAATGCTGAAAATGCTTTGTCTGCCGAGACAAATTTCAAAATGACAAAAATGTAATTTCAATTTCCTAAGGCGAAGATTTGTGAGGTGGGGCGTCCGTAGTCCGAGTTACCACTAGCTTTAAGCAGCTTCTCATACTAAATCTTTAGTTGTTTAATTTCCATGTTATATGCTCTGTTTTGTTCTAGCTTTGTCAGCATAGTAGCAAAGCAAGCTAACTCTACTATCTACTGGCTACACTTACTAGAGCGTAATTCGATTATTACAGTCTGGTCTATCAACTGTTTTCCATATGTACGCAGAATAATAAATACTTGCCAGTCTAAACTTAAGCATTTCCTTACAGTCACTTTGTGTCTCACGTACCGGTCGAGAACGAGCTCCTCAAGCTTGTGCAGATCGCAAGCGATGTACTCGAGTGCAGCGTCTGTAATGCGCGGGCACCAGGACAGATCGAGGCTACGCAGCTTGCGCAAGTTCTCGGCCACGAGCTCGACGCCGTCGTCCGTGATCTTCGAGCAGCCCGAGAGGCTGAGTGCGGTCAGGTTGGGCAAGCTGTGCACCATGTTCACGACGCCGTGGTTGGTGATCTCCCAGCAGGAGTGCAGGCGCAGCGTACGCGTAGTGCAGCCCTGCTTGGCCGTGAAGTAGGCCATGGCCGTGTCCGTCACGTGGTACGCCTGCAGGCTGAGCTCGCACAGATTGGGCAGGAGCTGCGAGATGGCCGCCACAGCGTCGTCGGCCACGTTGATGCAGTCGCTGACGCTCAGCGACGTGAGCCGAGCGTTCAGACTCGACCACAGGCCCGCCTCGGTGAAGTCGTTGCAGCCTGAAAGCTCCAGGTGTAGCAGGCCCTGCATCTGCTCCAGCATCACCTGAGAAGCGTGGAAGGATAAGCATCTGGCATGACTGATTTGGTTTCAGAGCAGGGAATAATTATACTCGCACAGTCATCATTTACTTCACGCTAGACGAGACCGCCAAGAGCGGTTTTAATGTGGGTTTAATGTGTTTCCTGGTTATAAATTCAGGGGTGGACAAATTAGTAGCCCTGGTGCTGGCGGGAAGCAGATTTCACACCACGACCATTTGATTTCTTTATTTTTTTTTCTTTTTGCCCAGAGGATATATATCATACTCCCTGTTGTGGTTCGCTACATAAAAGTATAAAAGCACCATTATGTTGTAACTATAGCGCAAGCTTCCGAGTTTATGATTCACCTTCCCCTGAATTGATTCTATTAAATAAAATTAATTTCTGATTACAACGAGTTAGTTAATAAGATTTAAACGGTCGTTGTTTTTACTGTTCCTTTATTACAAACGATGAACTACTGCTAATGAAATTGAAATGGATATCGCTCAGGCGTATTTGGCAATGCAAGATATTGCAGAGCAGTAGTTTAGTAGGAGATGAAACACTTGAGATGGTGTGCTGTTATAGGAAAATAATCAGCGCCATGGTGGTGTGACGAAACACTGATGAGACTCTGTTGTTAGAGTTTCTGAAGTTAGAGTGAGAAATTGTACTTCTTAGCGGGTTATATTTACATTTACATTTGAGAAGAAGTTCACTTATGTTATAGCAGCTTCTCTTTAAGTTCATAAGAAAAAACATAAAATGTCCATCTTGAAAACTTTCCTGTTTTTTATACTAAACGCTTGTTTTCCGATGCATTTGATTTGAAAACAAGCCTGATTCCCAATATCTGTCACTAAGCAACAGCATGCGTTCTTCAACTGCTGTTACGTCCTAACGACGGGATTTATTCGGACTGAGTGGAACATCGATTCAGATGAAGCACGGGATTAATCCGAGCTCTGGGTCGTTTAGGTAAGTGGATCACGTCCACGTGCTGATCAGCGGAACGGCGCGGACGTTCGAGAGAAAACCGACATGGATAGCATCACTAACAACTCAAGCGGTCGCCATGACGACGGCAGGCCAGGTCCTCAAAATAGCATCAGCTCCGAGGCGAGTGGGACGAGTGCAACCGTGGCTGTGTGTTGCTTTCGAAAGAGGGTGATTTATTTATTTTTTTAGGCTGAAGCACAGAAGCTAAATTAAAAGCTCATGACACGTTGCTGGACTTGAGAGATTAAAACTGTACAAATATTTTGCATTTATTTGGTTAGAAATAGTATGGAAATAAATACTGGTACGAGTAATAGTGCACATGAAGTGAAATAATTCATTAATAAATTTGTAACGTTATTAGGTCTTGTGTGTGGATTTCTTAGATAATAAGACTGAAATAAGTTATTAAGACTTAAATCAAGATCTGGACATAGACATTCATGTAGGAAATCAATAGGGTCAAACGATTACACTTCCTTTTTTATACTCTGTGTGTTATTTAGTTTGAGGTTTTGTCCTCTTATATTTTTATCTAATGCTTCAGGGCTACTTCTTCTCTTACCTCGAGCCCTGCGTCCGTGATGGTGGAGCGCTTCAGGCTGAGTGACTTGACTCCCTTCTTGGACAGCGGGTAGTTGTCGATGAACTCGCAGATGTCCAGGTCGGAGACGCCAACCAGGCAGAAGGAGTGGAAGCCACGTAGCGCGAACGCCTGCAGGCTCACAAACTCCTTCTCACCATTGGGCAGAGCATTATAGAGCTCCTTGGCATGCAGGACCGGGGTCACACCCTCCCAGAACTTGGGCTGGTAGAGGACTTTACGCCATGTTTTACACACCTGGGCCAGAGCGCACTTCTCGGCCGTGGTGAAGTACCATAGCAGCCGGTTTAACACCTTCTCGTCGAGGGCCAGCTGCCTCTCCAGTTTAACGTACTGCCTGGCGTCGGTGGCCATGGGAAGTGGCTCTAAGTGGTACGGCAGACTGGGGGGCACCGAGGATGCCTGGCACAGACGGTTCTTGGCGGCCGGCGTGCCCTTGGTGATGCTGGCCGAGCCGAGGCCGTTGGGCTGGGGAGGAAGCTTGACCATGCCGTTCCGCGTCACACACGGAGACTTGAGTTCACTCGGAGTGGACATGTTAAGCTTTCAGAGCCTGACAATAAAAACAATAAAAATAAATTGATTATTATAATTCATAAAGATTATATAATACTATAATTTCATCATCTACATCAGCAGGTGCTCGAGATTTTCCCCTTCTGGTGTAGAAAAATGTGCACCGAACCAAATAAATAAGATAAGGGGAATGCAAAGAAAAGAACAAAAAATAAGAGAAAAATGAAAAACAGATAAACAAGAAAACAGTGAAAGAAAGAAACCCATCCATCTAATTGTCCTTTTACATCTACGTTTCACATCTGTACTGCACATCTGTCTGTCCATTGTCCATCCATCCGGTTTTATCTGTCTATCTATCTATCTATCTATCTATCTATCTATCTATCTATCTATCTATCTATCTGTCTATCTATCTATCTGTCTGTCTGTCATCCAAACATCCACACGTCTATCTACTTGTCCATTTATAATTATGATATTTCTATCTATATATCTTTTTATCTATCTATGTATTTGTCTGTCTACCTGTCTGATTGTCTGTCTGTTCCTCCATAATTCTGTCTATCTATCTATCTATCTATCTATCTATCTATCTATCTATCTATCTATCTATCTATCTATCTATCTGTCTATCTATCTGTCTGTCTGTCATCCAAACATCCACACGTCTATCTACTTGTCCATTTATAATTATGATATTTCTATCTATATATCTTTTTATCTATCTATGTATTTGTCTGTCTACCTGTCTGATTGTCTGTCTGTTCCTCCATAATTCTGTCTATCTATCTATCTATCTATCTATCTATCTATCTATCTATCTATCTATCTAATGATGAAGAATGCCACAGACCCACAGGCAGAAGTGTAAATCTGTTCAGCACTGTCTCATGCACACCCACGCCATGACATCATGCAGCTATTTATCTCGGTCCACCTTAAAATCCGAGCGCAGATGTGCGTGCTCAGTGTACTGATGCCAGCAGCGGAAAATGTCAATGAAGGTTGTTCACGTTCATCCGTTTTCCTGAATGAACCTCTCGAGAGGCTTTTAACGCGACAGAGACGCAGAAAACGTGCACGCAGATTAGACTGAGCAGCCTGAGTTTGTCGAGCTAAAAATGTACAGATAAAACACACAACACAACAGACACCTGCACACCGACACACTAACACTACAGCACCTGCATAACACATCCACACAAGACACGCACAACTATATCGCTTATGCAAGACACGTAGGCAGGGCATGATGGGAAATCCGAAGCTTAACGCCACCACTGCTTATGCAATCCGAAACAAGCAGGATGGAAAGTCCCACGTTAACAAAGCGATGAAATATTACATTATTCAAATAAAAATATGCAAATATTTAATATTTAAATACCTATTAACTGCATTTTATCACTGTGAGAAGTTCATGTTCCTGGTAAAGAACGTGAATATGAACAGGTCAACTATTTATTCTATTGAAATACTAATTACCTTTATGTACTTTTTTCATATACAATATCGTTCGCTTGATGTGGGCAGTGGTGGCTCAGGTGGTTGAGGCTCTGGGTTTCTGATCGGAGGGTTAGGGGTTCAAACGCCGTCACTGCAGGGTCACCAGTGTTGGTCCCTTGGGCAAGGCCCTCAACCCTCTGCCTATAAAAGAATGACTCTTGCTGTTGCTGGTTCCAAAGAACAGATGGGGAGGTTTGGGCATCGGCAACCAGCAACCCGGCCCCATAAAAACCACCGCTGCTATAGAACCGATGGAACCTATCGCCACATGTGCTCAACAAAATCATTCACTCCATAAAGTTAGAGAGCATCTTGTGGTCAAAAACAGAACCTGCACCAAGCTCTGATAGATGCCCACTGGGGCGGGAATCATGCTGCCACTATTCTCACTCTATGAATGTTTTTAATTGAGGAGGAGCCAAGGGTGCATTATTTTTAAATGGCAAACGTTGGACTAGTTGTAAAAATCTATTTATGATCCAGCAGACTTCTGCAAACAAATTCAAAGTGTAAGACCCAACAATTTACAGAACCCTTTTTGTTTAATCTTGCATTGCAAAGTTTAGAAGACAGACAGAGGAGATGAACAGAAATGCATGCACACCACCACAGGGACCTTGGGTCCCGTTCTAAACCACAAAATCACATTTGAACAAAAACGCATCTAAATTCGATTAAAAGGAGGCTAGACTGTATGCTCGATGAGGAGGAGAAGGAAGCGAGGCGAGCCCTGACAGTTCAGCTGCACTGTGCCGAGAAAAAGCCATATGTAGAAGAAAATAACAGTCAGTTATAAAAATGTTTAGTGTGAGGATGTTTTCCTCACTTTGCAAGCATTCAGGATGTAATGATTCTGGGGGAGCAATGATTTAGTGCGGCAATCCTTTATTATGTGTGTAAGCAAACGATTGCAAACGAGTTATGCTAAAAAATTTGAACTACATATCTAAAATCTAGCTCGAATTGAAAGTACTATTATTATTATTCACATTGCAGCAAAGTTCCAAAGCTGGATACTGATATCAAATTCTAATTTTTATTTGTCACCTGAACAACCATACGCGGTATAAGATGCAATTTAATGCTAATCTAAGCTGTCCGTGACCTAAAATGGAAAGATAGAATACATATACATATACATGTTTTATATACATGTATAATATAAAGAGTTCACTAAAACCAAAGAAATTATTTGCACTAGAGAATACAAATAAACTAAAGAGAGAATTTCCAATAAAATAAATTAAAATAAATAAAATTTAGGTTGTAATGTACAAGTTCCCTACATGTTATGTGTCTTATATTTTTAACTGTTTTATTTTGATTCTAAATCAAATTTTAAGTAGTTTTAAAAGCGTCACTACAAAATGTTTTTATTTTTATTTTAAATCCAATTTTAAATATTTTAAAAAGTTTTATTGCTATTATTTTCTATTTCTTTTCGTGATTAGTTTCTTCTGTTTTATGTAAAGCACTTTAAATTACCATTGTGTATGGAATGTGCTATACAAATAAACTTGCCTTGCCTTGCCTTACATGTGAACATTCGAGTTATGAACTTTTGAAGATATGAACATTTCACGCAGGTTCAATCATGGAAGTAAGATCACATGTCCAACGTACATTGTCACATTGCTAAATTCTTTTAACATGAATCGTTTAACCATGATTCATTAGAAATCAAGGCATGATTCTAAAGAACAAGGACAAGATCATGGAACCTGTTAGTTTTATACTGTGTATAGCTGATTGTCTTAGTATCCTACTACCTAGGCAATGCTTGTTGGAATCAGGAACAAATTGGACTTACGAATGAGCTCTCGGAATAGAACTTGTTCGTATGTTGAGGACTTACTTTTATATATAAAAATATATAAAATGCAAAAGATTGACAATGAGCAATGTGTAACGGTAAATTGAGGGTATGAAATGAAGTGTGTGTGTGTGTGTGTGTGTGTGTGTGTGTGTGTGTGTGTGTGTGAAATGATGTGTGTGTCAGCAGCAGTGTTAGTGTCCATGTTCCAAAGTTGTATAGATTAACATATAGCCATGAAACAATGAATCAGTCTTTTTGACCCTCTAAGGCTTTTACATATACATAAAATAATATTATAATTTTTTATACATAAAATAAATATACGTATTTAAAAAATATGGTTTAAAAATATCATAGGTGCATTTTTGTTTTTGGAATGTGCACAACTTGTGGTATTTGCACGAAATTGTATGTAAGTATTCCTAAAGATTCATTTATGCAAATTTATGCCAAGTGTGTAAAAACCAGGTGACAGCCATCTTTCAAACTTTTCATATTTTTCATTTTAATCCAGCCATTTAAATTTTCATTATATTTTTATATTAGCATGAAACGTAAGCCTAATACATCTACTAACTAGCTAGGTATTTCCACTGACACTGAACTACTGAGAGCAGCCAAATGTTGCTTTTTACTTAAGATAGTTGTTGTACAATTATAAGACAACACTTGCTTCTTATGGTGACCTTAAGCGAAATCTTGTTAGTATGGCATAACTTTTGTTGCATTTTTAATAAAGGGAGCCGTTTTCAGCTCGTTTTTTAAAGCAGCCAGTTCCAAGATGAATCATAAATTAAGGTGAGGTTTAATGTCTATTTATTTTATATTTAGCTTCATTTACATGTCCTTTTTAAATGTTTTGATTGTTTTTATATACAAAAGTATGATTATAGTGTTGGAAATTGGTAATATTGGTAATATTTTAGGGTGGCTGTAACAGATTATCTGCATTTACATTATTTCCTATGGGACAATGCGTTTCACAACACGAAATTTCACTTTAAGAAATTGGCCTCCGTAATAGATTAAATTTGTATACCGAGATTCCGCTATATTTAAAGAGATAGAAATGACTTCTAACTAGTCTTGGATTTTGGGAATCCATTCTTTGCAAAATGTGTACATTTTGACTGATTGATGAGATTTCGTTAAAAATTTAATTAACACTTACAAATCGCCCGCTGCACAATGCAGACACACGTTTTGTTTTGAAACATACTTTTTGTTCCAGATGCTTTCAAGTTCTTTGTTTCTTTTTAAACCCAGTTGTTGGCTTGTTACCTGACTGCATCCACCTTTTCCTGTGTTAGCTCATCGATTTTTTTTATTTTTATTTTTTGGCCTTTAATTCGCTTTTGCTTATTGTAGTGGCTCCACATGATCCATATGTTCCCATTTAGCTTCAACATAGATACATTTCAGTCTCAGCTATTCTTCAGTGCATTATCTCACGTGGATACTGAATATTTCTGCTTTAATATTCTTGCACTCATCTCAAACGTTATTCTCTCACAAGTCAGGCATGGCTGCTACTTTATAATTTGTCATCATTTTTAGAGACTAAAGACCTTATTTTATATTTTACATTGATGTTTCAGCTGTAGTATTTATAATTTTACATTCGCTTGGTACAAAACCCCGAACCTGATAAGTTATGAGCACATCTTTCCAACTTTGTCTGTACGCCCTTGATGACTTGTGAAATTGCAGACCTTATAGTCCGGACTTCTTACTTTCTGTGGGCTCAAAACCCTGAGGTCTGCAAATTCACAAGTCATCAAGGTCGTACAGATAAAGTTGGCAAGACGCCGAAAGAACCCGTAGCTCATCATGTGTGGGGTTTTGTACCAGGAGATTTGACTCAGAAATACTGGGATCGACTTTAAAGGGGATACATTATGGAACATTCACTTTTGATCATTCTGACAGTTGTCCAGTGTACAAACATGTACAAACCAAAGAAATCAGAGAGGAAAAAAATTCTCTCTCTCCTTTTTGTCTGTAAGAACACATAATATAGATACAATATCTTCTGATAGACTTTTCCAACTGATGTGACCTCATATTAGAAAATCCCCTTCCCTGGACTGTTGCCCAGCTCTTTTGTTATATTGGGGGGGCGTGGCTCTGCAGTAGTGCAACTACATATACGGTGGAATGAAAGTTTCGAGACTAGTTTTATCACAGTCAGAACTGACCTTCATATGTCAGTGTGCCAATAGTGGCGTGCAATTAGTGCTACATTCGAGATGTTTTCCGAAATGATTACTTTGAGATGTTTTTCTCACCAGAAACTTGGTCTCACTTCGGTTAGATTTGGCTCCTGCGAACTTCAACTACTTCCCGAAGATGAAGGTCGCTGTTTTCGCACAATTGCGGAGATCCAGTGCAAATCACATAAGATGCTCGACATGCTTCCAGTTGTGGCAGGAATGCTGGAAATGCTGTATTGCTGTGCAAGGGGTCTATTTTGAAGGTGATAATTTGTACACATAGATAAACAAAGAACTTTCTTGTAAACAGAGCTAATTTAAAAACTACTTATACCACCTTCTAGACACTTAAATGGCAAATTTTGGGGAGGAGTCATATGAAAGGAGTTTGACGTTTAAAAATGCAATCTTGGAGGGATTTCAGCCTGAGCATAAACACACACATTTTGTGGGAGTTCTGAGACATGTGTTAACCTGGTAAACACTAGTAAATCGCCACTGAAGCTAATGACCCGAATAAAAACCCACACCATCCTGTGCACCATGTTGCACAAAAGTAGTAATCTTTCTTTAAAGTGCCTTGTCTAGCAATACATCAGCTTCAGCTGGTACTCTCTGTACCCAAAAGTGGGCCAAAGAAGAGAGCCGTGGCGGCGTGCCAGTGTCGTATCCATATGCCATGCTTACTGAGATCTATTCTGATGTGTTTTTTTTTATAAGGAAACTGCACCAGAGCACTTTAATAAAAACAATTGCTAGATCAAAGTGATATACACAATGAGAGTGACTATATCAAGATTTGTCAATTTCATAATCGAGACAAAATAAAAGGTCTCCTGTAAGTCTCTTGTGAATGTGACTCTGTAATGTTTTGCCACAAGTCTGTATAATCCGTGAAGTCTTAGATGCCATTGAGTAATCTTCTAACACCAGCTATGTCAGATGTGCCAACTTATAATTAACATACTACTTAATAATAAACATAATGTGTTTATGTATAATAATGAAAATTACATAATCATTATGATGGTGAAGTCTTTGCATTTTTAATCATTACCAAAAGGAGCCTCCAAAGTCAGTGTTGTCTAACAGTTAGAGCTAAAGCAATTGCAAGTGTTGCACAATCTCAGAGGCTTTTGCAATAAAATACTCTTGCACAAATCCCATCACGCTTACAGTTTTTAAAGATAAAATTTTAGCATGTTTTAAATTTAAATGAGTGGTTATTATTTTTATTCCATATCAAATCTTTATCTATGCTAAGATGATGCTGCAGATCATTTACAACTTAAAAGCATTAAATATTATTGGATATAATGCTAGTAAAATGTAAGCTGTGATTAAAAACAACATTAAAAAACAAATTCACAGTTAGTTAATCAAATGTCTGTGAATTATTAGGGATACAAATTTTGCCACAGTTTTCAAAAGACAGAAAAAACAGAGTGCAGGCCTGCCAACCAGATGTGCATCCTTACATCCTGAGGCATACAGTATAGACAGCTCTTAAAGAACTGAAAGTGTGTTTACAAGCATGTAAATTGGGTCAACATGTGCCCAGTGGTCTATTTTTCCAAATAAAAAAACGGGCCTAATATACGGACTTGAGGCATGCCATGCTTTGAGATGCTTTGGGATGTTATAAAAAGTTTTGGTTTTTGGCAGTTAACTCTGCTTTGATGTGTAGTGCAGTGAAACAGAAGACAGATGGAGATGGAAAGTTTAAACGAGAAGATGAGGATAGGAGAAGCGAGATTGTAATGGAATCACAGAAATATTCTTACAACAGTAGTTAAAGGAATCATAAATCCCTTCACAGGTCGGGATTCTCCCGATGGCAGGTGCGTGTGTGCACGCAGGTGTGAGTGTAAACAAGCAACAGAGGTCATGTGACTGAGACTAAAATCACTTCATTGTTTAACGCATAAAAATCTCGTGACTGCGCATAACAACGGTGTTCTTTTTATTAGTCATGTTTTCTTGCATTTGAATACAGTGTCAATGACAATGTCATGCAAAGCTTCAGCCAAACTGCTTTGCAATGTAAATGTGCTATGATATATCACGTTATCCTTCTGGTTTGTTGCTTTTTTTAAATTTATTTATTTAAATGCTGACTCCCATTAATAATTCTGTTGTGTTCGAGTCAAAATTGAGCATTTCTAGGTGTTTAGGTGATGCTGGTAGTAATGGTGATTTTTGTTCTGTGATTTATTACAAATTCTGATAAATTGTGTCCATATTATGTGTTCTCATACACTGTGATAATAATTAAAAACATAAGTAAACTCAGCAGTAATGATGTATTTTAGTATTCATGCCCACTGTATTATCTCAGAGCCATACTAAAGAAGGCTTTAAGTTCCGCCCACTCTGCATCTTTACATCATGTCATGTATCATATGTCATATAAAAAATTGTTTTCTGATATATATTGCACTTTATGTCAACTACGTAAAATCTATTAAACTATTAAAAATATAACAAAACATATTTTTTCTTTTTAAACATATTTTTCATTAAATCAGCAATTTTTTTTATAAATAGGACAAAATTTTTCTAACAAAGATGTTTCATTTAAAAAATTAAATAAAATAATATTATGAATTATAATTAATAATTATAGAAATAATAAAAATGACCAAAAATGTGATTTTTATGTTAAAATGATTAATTTAAAAGATTAAACTGAAAAAAAAAACAGTTCCCGAATTGATCAAACACTAACAATTTCATATTCAACAATCATATGAAAAGACTAAAAAAGACTAAATTTTTTAGTATTGACTAAGACTAAGTATAGAAAAAAACATGTATTGAACTAAAGGCAGTCATGTGCATTATTATTATTTTTTTTATATATATATATATATATATAAGAATTAACAAAAACCAGGAAACAATTAACTGATATTTATTGCTTGGAAGCATTACTTGATTTACATGTGTGGTTGGTTTTGCCTTCAAGTTAAATATTTATATGTAAAGTTTTACAAATGATTTCATACATATTTACAATTTCTATTCTAAATTGGCTAATGAAACAAAGCACTGGTACAATAAATCATCAAGGAAAAGAGCTTCAACGCTGCTTCTGTGGACAGATGTGCACTGCTCGGTTTGGGCGACAGGGCACAGGGAATCATGGGATATGAATGAGGCTTATTTTGCTTATTTTTAAAAAAGGGTTATTAGAAATTGTAAGGAGATTTATGTTTAATGTATGGAAGGAGTCTCCAGTGTCAGCGCTTTTTAATTGTCAGTACGATTTCAAACGTTTGTTGTCTGTTTTTTTTTTTTCATGAAAAATAAAAGCTTAAAGGGATTAATGTTTATTGTTGCTATAATGTATGTAATAAAAAAGAACTAACTTGTTGTATAGACATTCCACAATATAAACTTATAAATAATAAATAAATAAAAAGTGTGTTGTTTCATCATCCTTATTTTGACTAAAATAATTAATATTCGAGGTAACTTTTTTTTCTATTAACAAAATATGAAATATGTAGATAACTATCTTTACGTTTCATTATTCCAAATAAATTTGCATACTGAATTCACTTTCTGGTAAACAGCATACAGAACTAGTTAAAATGTAATATTCCATAAATTTGTTTTAATGAATAGAATGTCAGGTGATGAATATTACCTCAGTAATGTGTAATAAGATAATGTCATCATAATGACAGCTCAAGCTAAACATCCTGAAATCATAAATTATTAAGGTAAAGTAATGACATAACATCCTGAACACTGTCTGGAGCAACAGATGGGGTCCAGTCGGTAATCGTACACCAAACATGGCTGTCATGGGAGGTGAATGGAATAAATTATCAACCAAGGGTTTAAAAAATAGGTGAACCAAAGGTTATGTCAAAACAGACACTACATTTTTAAATGAGGCACAAAATTAAGCCAAGCAAATCAAGTCGGTCAAAATCTTGTTCCCAGCCAAATTTTATATCGAATTTTTGTGTTAAAATGCAGAAAATTTTAAAACTATTAATAGAAATTTATTACAGATAGGCTAAGCCAAATAGGACTATAGTATGGCTTTCTTTTTTTTTATTTACTGTACATGGTACTGTTACAACTTTAGAGTTGCAAATATTAGCCAGTTAACAAAATGCTGAAACAAAGAATAAACATGACCAAATTGATCATAATAAAAAAAGAAAAATTAAAGGCCTGATCATTCATTTTGACCAAAGTAAAAGTTCTCACCCAGAATCCTAACCTCTGGATGATGAGAGCTTGGATTGATTTTAATCCAAAAACACGTGTTTTTTTCCCAAAAAAAAAAAAAGCTGGAACCTTCTCAAAATGAGTGTCTACTTGTTTAAAGCTTAAAAGTGTTTAGATTTCTCATAATCATTGTGATGAATTTGGTGCAAAGTCTCAATGCTGCATTTACAAAATTTATAAAAACATGAATATAAAATCCTCCAGGCTGCTAGTGGTAAACATATGCAAATGATACAAAGATATCTGTAGTGTTTGGAAAAACCTGACTAAAGCAAAAAACATTAGCTGGTCAATTGTTTAGTGTATGATAAATTTTTTTACTCTTTTTCTGTACAATGCGTTAGGTAGTTAAGTCTGCTAACAACTTTCTACTTCCAGCAGCAAATGATCTGTAGGATGTAGAAATGCCATCGTGTGTGTGATTTCTCGCTCTGACAGTTCCTCGACCTCAGCTACATCACTCGAGTTCATAATAGATTCTGACTATTTTCAACTCTTACTTTCCCGATTGATTTTGACTTTTGAACCTATCCAAATTGAATCAGGAAGCTGTCACAAGTTTTATTTTCCACTAGTAGCTGGACTTAAACCACCCCAACACTGAGCAGGCACTTACAGTGGTACTGTACCTCGGCATACAAAAGCCCTGCCTCACAAATTCTCGCTTTACCAACTGAAACTTTGCAAGAAATTTGCCTCAGCTTACAAAGCGTTTTCGGCATACAGGCGAACGTTGCCGAACCAAATGCCTGAACAATTGCATGCACGTCAAAAAGTCTTTCAAACGTGTCAATGGAAAGCCAAGCATATATATATTTTTTTTTTGCATTTTGTGCGGGATTTAGTGAAGATATAGATAGCACCACAGGTCCCGAGAATGTTGTTAGCAGAAAGAAAAGGGAGACACTTGCAGTTTGGTTTTTAAAGCAACCGGTGCCAAGAGGAATAATAAATTAAGGTTGAGTATGGTTTAATGTCTATGTAATATTTTACTTTATTTACATGTCCTGTCTAAATGTTTTGATTGCTTTAATAGGCAAAAATATGATAATATTGTTGGGAATTGGTAATATTGGTAACATTCTTGGGTGACTGTAACGGATTATCTGCATTTACATTCTCTCCTATGAGAAAATGTATCTCACAATAAGAAATTTCGCATCCAGGAACAGATTAAATTTGTATGCTGAAGTACCACTGTACTAAAGATGACTGAAAGAACACGACGAGTGTCTCGCCTAGCACGGCACGTTCACGAGGTTCTTCCTACAAGCTTCATATCTGACAATGATATGTGAATGCCGCTTAAATGTTGTCGCGTCCCGAATCATGAGCCGTTCTGACAGCAAAAAACAAACAAACAAGCGAACAAACCAAAATTGCCAGGCACCCAGATCTGCGCCTGTATCCGTTTAGAACGCATAATTGGTACATTTTCTTGAAAATTCCACTAAGACGACGAACGCCGCATCCAAAAGGAGTGCAACCCAAAAGAAGAGGAGTGGGCGGAAATCGATCGTGGTGACGTCACTGCAATCATGGTGATCAAGTTGATTCCTGTTCCTCCGTGAGCTGGTGTATGGGAATAACGGAAGATGACGTCATAGTCAGCGTTGGCTCTAATACATGATGCAGGGTGATGCAAAAAAAAAAAACACACACACACACGGATATATATATATACACACACATACACAAACACAATAAAAAAATCTAATAGACAAAGAGCTAAATGATGATGCAGTTTTCTGTTATTGCCCACCCCCCAGCCCCCAACAACCCCCCTAACACCCCCCCTAAGAGCGCTGGAGCATGGGGTTTATTAAGTTGAACGTTGCGAATGTAACGCGATGGCGCGTGCAGGAGAAATGCGTTTCCCCGAAGAACGCGGTCCGTTAATAGCGGGAAACAGAAACGGTTACTCGCGCGTCATCCCGACACCACGCTTATCCTTTGTTGTTATTGCTGTTATTGTCACTGATGATGATGATGATGATGATGATTAATGTTTATAACGCGTAACAATCTTACCTTATGATGATGTGTGTATATATACATACATATATATATATATTTTTTTTTTTTCAACGCGAGGATTAATCCATGACGGGTGGGTGAGAGCCTTCCAGCGCGGCGCGTTCACGTCTCCCCACAAGCGCGCGCGCACGCGGGACGGGGAAATAAATAAATGTGCGATAAGAGCGGCCCTGCGCGTCCCCGATCGGTGATGCTCCGCCGTGTCGATGTTGCCATAGAGAACTGAGCTCCTTATGGGTTGAAAAAAAATAAAATAAAATAAAATAATGATTATAATGTTTATGTCTATTCTTATCCTTTTTAGTATTAAGAATAAAATATCACGCGAAAACGCACAAACCAAGCAGCGCGATGATGGAGGATAAAAATAACGGAGTGTCTATTCATTCTGTATGTGCACACAAAGCCTCTCTCTCTCTCTCTCTCTCTCTCATCCGCGCTCACAAAAACAGACCGAGCCCATTTAAAGAGATACGAGCAGCAACATCACTAACGCATCACCCGCTAAACTCTGCGCATCATATTCACATTCATATAAACACACCTTTCTGTCATCTCACACACACACACACACACATTTATGGTGTAAACTCTACTCCTTTAGCTCCTGGTAGTTTCCCTAGCTGGTAAAGATGATGTATTAAAATATGATGTAATGATGCTTCATAAAGAAAAACGTGATTTTCTTTTAAAACAATAAAATTAGAAGTCGGAAATTTATTAGATGAAATACCGATTTAAAAAAAAAAAACAACACAGAACAACAGTCATGATCCACAAATTTTATTCTAAGATGACAATTTGATCAATTTGGAGCAACAACAACAACAAAAAAAAGGATACGAGTGTCTGCCAAATGATGGGGAAGATGTAGTGTACAAAAAACAAAATACTTTATGCTTTGTAAAGAAAAACGTGATTTTCTTTTAAAATAATAAAACTAGAAAGTGAAAGGAAATAACCGCCAATAACTAAACAACAGTCATGATCTGCAAAACGTCTAGATGACTGAGAATGAGAGCATAAAAGCGTCTGCCAGATGCCTAAATATAAATGTAAAAATTATAAAAACAATAAGGATGAAGAAAATGTAATCATTCCCAAAAAAAAGAAAATATAATGATGCTTTGTAAAGAAAAATGTGATTTTCTTTTAAAACAATAAAACTAGAAATTACAAATTCTGAAATTAAATGAAATACAGTACAGGTTAAACAATTAACACAAAACAACAGTCATGATCCACAAACCTCTTTCTAAAAGGACAATTTCGTCAATTTAGAGGAAAAAAAAAACAGAAAAGGTTCTGTTTGTTAGTGCTTTTTTTTTTTTTTTAGCAAATCCTTAGGAAAATAATTTATTGTGATACCCACTGTTTTGTTAAGATGTTCTGAAGCATTGTAATAGTATATATATATATATATATATATATATATATATATATATATATATATATATATATAGGCTATATATATATTCTTTTCATTACCAGTCACATGCAAATGTTTTTATCCATTTCATCTAAATAAATAAAAGAAAGGTTTTGTCTGTATATTGGTCAGAACTCGCCCTTGTAATGATTTTTTTAAAGCATCCAATAGTATACAGAATTTTCTGTCTGTCTGTCTGTCTGTATGTATGTCTGTGTTTCCAGCCAGGTTAGTATGATGCTGAGCTGAAAACATCCTGAAACTTTTGTTGCACTTGGATATCTGCCTGAAGTTTAACCTGCACCATAAGTGAAATCAAAATGTTGAGTAAAAGTGATGTTATGAACAGTTATTTGTTGAATTTAATAATCTACTTTCAAAATCTACTAAAATAAATAATTATTATAAAAAAATAATCTACTAAAAATCTACTAATGCGCTACTGGTTGAATGTAAACAAACACCTGCACCAACAGATATTAATTAGAAAAGATAAAGGGAATATTTTTACTGGGATTAGTTCATATTTTCACTTTGGCTGGAATAACAGCTCTAAAGTGGTATAAGTGAATTTTAACTCGATGGAGTTTTTTAGACAAAACCTCATCTTTATCCTTTTATCTACTTTTTCCATTTCTCATCTGTGATTCACTCTCCGATTAACCAACAGGGAGTGTATTTGTCTGATGACGAAAGAAGTACAACTTAGTGTAAACAAGGTGTAAGATAATCAACAATACAAATCAATATTTCATTACTTGTACTAATAAGTTAGACGAAGAGTCTGCCATACAGACAGACAGACATGTACGTGGGCTTCAGCCTAAAATAATCATATACAGTACGTAACTTTTGAAATTAACAACTCAATGACAAGTTTTGTGTTTTCGTGGTATATTTTATTTTACTACTCTAAATATTTTTTATTAATTATTTTTATACAAAAAAGATTATGATAAAAAACAATCCTTATTTGTTTGTAAAGTTGAAATCAAATTTATTTATAAAGAATGAGCTTTGAAAATCTTCTACCTGCCCCAGGGAGTGTACATGCAGTACAGTATACCACATCTACTAATACTACTACTGCTGATTACTACGTCTTCGATTACTTTTGCTGCTACCGCTACTAGTGCTACCACTAGTGCTGCTACAACTGCCACTACTACTACTTATTATTATTATTATTATTATTATTATTATTATTATTATTATTATAGTACTACCAATTCTATTACCACTGATTCTACTACTACTACTACTACTAACAATAATAATAATAATAATAATAATAATAATAATAATAATGGCAATAACTCTCAGCCGAGTTTCTGTAATGTGCAAGTAAATGACTGTGTGTACAGTTCCCACAAACAAGCATGTCTCTTTTTCCTGCAAGTTGGTAATAAGTTGTCGGTTGATTTTTAAGGATCAGGCATTCCACTCATTGAATGCTCACAGGAACTTCGAGCCACCTCGACTGGGTTCGGGATCATCATCCACAGACATACAGCCTTCTTTAAATTGTTTGCATGGTTCAAATGTATCTCAAATGATTCCCATCACTGTACTGTGTTGGAAGTCTGCTGTAAATCTTGATCACTTTTTTCATCTTCATTCACCTGAAATGTCCTCACAAGTCCCGGTTTGACTCGAACGCCCTGTTCATCCTTATACACTTATGATACTGTTCTATACACTAATCTTATTTATTATAAATGCATATATGGCTACTTTATGAATATAATAAGATCCTGTACTAATGTCCTATGGATGTGTAATATTTATAATAACTCCAGCAGGTTTCCTGAACTGTCCTGCTCCACCTTTACCTCGTTATGCATGCAGCACGCGTGCTTCTCCACAAAGAGCGAGCTGATCTATTTATAGCTCATCACCCGCGCGCACTCGCACCCGCGTGCACAATACACGCAGAAATCCTATATGTCTGTTAGAGCGCGCTGCGCGTGCCCGGGACATGAATAATGCAGGGATTTTTGGTGATGTTAGGAGTTAGGAGAGGGGTGCAGAGAGAAGTGCACCCTCTTAATAATGCATCAGTGTGTGTGTGTGTGTGTGTGTGTGTTTGGGGGGAGTAATGGGGGATGTGCTATCTCAAATTTCTAAAAAAGGGGATTATGGGACTGCCTTTATTATATTGCCAGGTCATTTGTTACTGATGCAGCAACCCTTATAATAGGTTTGGCTAAGAATTCATTCACCCAATTAATATTATTTCTTTGCTTTTTTTTAAGCAGATCAATTTCAAAATGATATATATTTTGTTAAGTATAAATGTTATTTTTCATACTTAATTCTACATATTGTTTCATGGTTTGTTTTGTTATTTATTCATAATATATTTTTTAAATAAAACAAATTTAGATTTTCATTATTTTTAACAATATCCAAAATTTCCAACAGATTTATAATTTATATTATATGTTTGTATTCAAATGAGAAAAATTATTAAGATGCATCATAATGCGAATTACAGGCAGTTAATTATCCATGCATCCATCCTTCTATTTATTAATATTATTTTTTTTATTATTTTTAGGACTGGAATTTGTTAAATTATTTAATTACTTACTTGCTTATGTTTGGTTGTTTGTTTATGTGAAACAATACTAGAATTATGTTCCTAGCATTATAAATTGTCTTAATACTACATGTTTCATTGTTTTAATTTGCTTAATTAATTTATATATATATATATATATATATATATATATATATATATATATATATATATATAGTAGTGTATACACACACAAATATTTAAACTTTCACAAATACAGTATTTCAGCAAGACAAATTATTTAATGTAAAATTTGTTGTTTTCATGATAATAATAATAATAATAATAATAATAATAATATCATAGAATATTATTATTACTATTATTATTTTTATTATTATTATTATTATTTTACATTTAAAGTTGTATATTTTCTTAGTTTTTCTAATAAATTGGAAGAAAACAGAATCAGTTACATGGAGTCACTAGTGTATTAATTATGCAGGTTTAACTAATAACTAACTTACTGATTGAAATGTAAATATATTGCTATAATATTTTTGGTCGCACTAACATTAGAGTAAGCTTAAGATGAATGATAGTGTATTTTGTTTTTCATATGTACTTTCAAGGCCATTATTATTATTAACTGCCCCTGATTTTAAATACAATTTGACAACTCCAGTTTTTTGTATAAAATATTAAATTAAGCAAAGTTCATATTCCATTAAAAAAAAAAAAAATTCTCATTTATTTTTTTTAGCATCAGGGAACAAAAAAAATTGCTAGCAATTGTGACATGGATGGCTTTCATCGTGAACAAGTCCAACCTTGGAAAAATAATGAGCTTTTCTTTTTAAATAAATAAACAGGGAATTGTATGGTCTCTTTCTAACCGTTGCAGTTTACAGCCCTTCTGTCTAAGTGGACATGTATATACATGAGGTACACTGGCCATTATTTCCCTGCTAATGTAGTGCACTTATAGCGAGACTTGTGAGCCACTTGGGATTCAGAGAGAGTGGTGCCAGTGTGAGAGAGCCAGGGTCGCCCCCTCCGCTCCTCCAACCCCCCTCACCCCCCCTACACACACACACACTCCCTATACATACACCACACAATGGGTCTGCTTATTATCAGCCCCACTCCACAACAGCACACAAATTAATGACAGGCCTGGGGATTGTCATAAAGCAGAGTTTATACCAGATTAGTGCACATGTCGGTGCTAAAAAGCAGACGTTCAGGCTTTTATGGTCGTGCAATAAATACACAAAAAATACACAAAGGCTTCATTTTCCATCTTTTTCAATTTAAAGGCGAAACTGATTTAACTAATAGTATATATAAGGTTAATGAGTGTGTATGTGTGTGTGTGTGTGTGTGCTCGCTTTTTATTTTTGTCCTCAGTGAGTGTGTTATCTAACAACACTGCCGAGTTGGAGAATTATGCAAAAAGTGTTAAATGTAGAACTGAGAAGCGTTTGCACCTGGCACTGCTCTCCTACGTTTGGCAGTCAAATCAAACCACCAACGATAAAAATGTGGCTGGAGAAATATGTGTGTGTACACAACAAATACAGCATGCACATAGGAGAGGCATCTACTGTATGTCTCGATTCTGATTGGTCGGGACGTGTTGATTAATTTCCTACAACAGCAGCTCGGACAATGGCAGGTTTACATTAATGTGCTCAGTCTAAATTGTTGGTGTTTCTGTGTAACTGCTTATATGTAACAGCGACACTTAGTATTGGAGTCATACATAAGAGTACCTATATATAATAAATAATGAGGCATTATACAGGTTATATTTATATTTAGGAAACTGCATTATACATTACTGCTATGCAATATATTAAATGTCCATGATGTTCATTAGACTCCTAAAAACCTTTGCATTGTGTGGTATGACAGCATGAAACTGGCCTTGAGGATTTTTTTTTTTTTTAAGTTCAATATTTGAAGAAATTCCATCCATCTAGTAACCTTTGTAGTCCAACCAGGGACCATGGAGGCCAGTGGTAACCACTGTATTTATTCCTATTTTGTACGTCCATGGTAGGACCTCTGGTCAACATTCACAGACTACGGGCAATTTCAGAATGGCAATTAGCCTAATTTGCATGTCTTTGGACTGTGGGAGCAAACTGAAGAACCGGGAGGAAACTCACCAAGCATGGAGAGAACATGCAAACTCCATGCACACAGACCTGAGGTGGGAATTAAACCCAAGACCTGGAGGTGTATCATAAAATCATAATATAAAAAAAAAAAAAAAACTACAACAAAGTACACAAAATACACCTTAACAGCATACTATAAATAAAATAGAATTTGACCGAAGAACATACTAATGAAACCATGTAATAAGGTACACAACATACAAAATTTCTAAACTGTGAATCTTTACAATATGCTACAAAATTTAACAACTTTAAATGCTACAAAATGTACTACAAAACCTAACTGCTTATCATGTTTACTACAAAACTGTACAAAACACTACAAATCTTTACAATGGTAATTGCTTTATAATAACACACTTTAAAACTTCAAAAATAACAAATAATTAACACATCAAAAAATTTGTAATGTTACAAAATATCCCTAAACAAAACTGTAAAGCACACTGCAAAACTTTACAGTATTCTACAAACCTTAAGTGTTTTACAACATAAGAGAAAACATTATGACTTAATACATTACAAACCTGGTAATACAAAACCATATAACTTTACAACATGCTACAAATATACTGTATTACAAATCTCAGAGTTGCACTATAAAGAGTTACAAAATATAAACACACTAAAAAAAGTTTAAAACTTTAATGCACATTGCAAAACGTTGTTAATGACATATTAGAAAACATTGCAACTTTGCAAACAACCACATACCTCATAGTACAAAATGTTACAAACTTTACAAAACGTTACAACTTTACAAAAAAAGGACAAAATCTGTCCAAACCTTTACAACATACTACAAAATGTACTACAAATTATTTTCTTTAAATATTAACTGTTCAACACATTAAATGCTTTGTCACAATGCACTAGAAATCTCAAATATAGAACACGCTATAGTACGTAATAATATTAATTTATACACTATATAGGTTTACACGACACTGTAACAACTTTGCAACGGGCCACAAAACTTAACAATTTAATTACTAATGTGGAAAAGTTCAAGGGGGTCGAATACTTTTGCAAGCCACTGTATAACAATATGTTACAAAACTTTACAGAACACTACAAAAAACTTTACAACTGGAAAGGCATTATAATAAATTGACATTCCACAAACTGTAGCAATAGACTACAAAAAATCACAAACCTTTAAACCTTACAAACTGACAGCATACAGGACTTACACACTTGCACCCTACTAAAACCTTGTTTTATACTATAGTGCAAAACTATTACAAAACATTACAACCTCACAACGTGATACAAAGCATAACAAGTTTAAAACATACTACAAACTTTTTAAAATTTTAAACATACTACATTTTACAGCACATTACAAACCTCATATGAAGCAACTTTATAACTTTACAGCATTCAATAAACCACATACTACAAACATTATAACATACTTCAAAGAAAAAAACTACAAAACATTACAGCTTTACAACATACAGTTCAAAAGTTTTAAATTCTAGAAGAATACTAGATATTTTTCTTTTTTTTTCAAAACTATGGAGTAACACATGATGAAACTGTCTCTCATGAAGACCTTCCCAGGAAAGCAAGACCAGAACTTTAAAATGTACAAGTTCATTTAGAGTCAACAGCCTCACAAATCACCAGTTAACCTCAAGCAGCACCTCAGTTTAGAGTCGTTATGAAGCTTTACAGAGCAGAAGTAGCAGATACACATCTCAATATCAACTGTTGAAAATGTATTATTGTATATTTTAGACGTCTTCAGCGTTGTTTTACAGTATAGAAAGAAATAAAAATCAGGAACCACCATGGAGTTAGAAGGTGTGTCCAAACTTTTGACTTGATGCGTACTACAAACCTGATACAACAAAACTTTACAACATGCTGCAAAATTTTACGGCATACCGACAAACCTTACAGACTGGCATGCTATAAAGCTTAACAGCTTTGCTACATACTGCAAAACTTTACAACTTAACAACAGACTATAAAACTTTACAGCGCGCTAATAATCTTATGGTAAGAACCTTACCACTTCACAACATAGAATTAAATAAAATGCTAACAAAACTACAAGATAATACAAAATCTATCAACTTTACAACATACAGCGAAGCGTCTCCTTATGAAGCGCTGGAGACGCCTTGCATAGATCTTACACAATCAAAACATTCGACAATTACATTTACTTCTAAATCTGGTTTAATGTGAAATGTGCATCTGTTTTATCTGTTTCTGTAGAAACAATAACGTATTCGAATACCTGTGTTAATGTAAACCAGAGACAAACAGCCAACCCAAGAGAGTAAATGTGAGTTGATGTTGATGGTTGAGTTTGATCGTGCAACACTGTGCGGTAATTAAGCCTCATTAAGTAGACGATGTGCGTTAAGGGTGCCGTGCCTGATCTGACTGTCGTGTGTGATGTAAGAGATGCTTTCAGTGTGACTTTCGGAACTTAAACGGCTCACCATGCTGCACTGCAGATGACTCAGCCACCGCCGTTACCACGGAAACCAGCCTCCTTTGCAATCAGTCTCTTGGTAACAGTGTTGTTGCCAAGTAACAGCATGTGTGTGTGTGTGTGTGTGTGTGTGTGTGTGTTGAGTTATATTTTGATCTATATCTGATCACGCACTCATCCTGACATCGACAGCTTTCTGATTAGTTCATTTCAGGCGATAATTATAGTGCGGTGGAGAGGATGTGTAGAAAAGGAGCGCGGAGTGTGTCATGGGGTCGTTTGGATTCGTGTCAGAGGCTCGGGTTTGTCCGTGGAATTCCAGGATAATTGAATTAGGAGCGAGCTTTGATTGAGGAATTTAAGTAGTTAACGCACAAGTTAATTAATGACAAATTAATTTATTTTCCTTCTACCACAAAAACACTGAAGGGGGGAGGAGGGGGGGGGGGGGGGTCTGGGTAACGTTTGCAGTGGACGAAAATAAATCCACAGAATGTCTGGAGCGTTTATAAGAACGAATTCCATTTATCAATCTGGTTCAATCCTGGACAGAAGGGTTAAACATTTTTGTTGTTTTTCCTCTGTTCATTCATAAAGGCCACGGCAGTCCACCTACACCAATCTCTCGCTCTCGCTCTCGCGCTCTCTCTCTCAGATGACGTCAGAGATGACGCACGGCTCCCCAAGTGGCGCGCGGATCAAAGGCGATCCGCGAGCATGGCACAGAAAGAAAAAAAAAAAGGAGAAGATATTTTTAGCAAGTGCTAGAGAAGGGAGGGTGGGCGTGAGTGAAGGAGGGAGTGAGTGAAGGGAGGATGGAGGATGGAGGTGGCTGGTCTTTGTCTAGTGCCCTTCACATGGGGAATGTAGTACTGCTGCTTGTTTTGCATGGTTTCTCTCCAGGATCCGTTCATCTTCTGGCCTCCGTTTATACTTAGCAGTGTTCTAGGTCAAAAAAAAAAAAACCTGTGACTTGGGTGTAGTGTGTGTGTGTGTGTGTGTGTGTGGTTGTGTGTGTGTGTCTATGCAATTCAAAAAGAATTGTTTATCTTTCCTGAAAGAGAAGGTGAAAGCTGGACAGATGGACTCACTAATAAATAACCGCCTTCTACACACTGTTGTGCAAACGCATGACAAACAGGAAGTCAGATCTAATACGGTTCTAGAGCGGTTCTCTGAGCATGTGCAGTCTAGAACACAAACCTCTGGGTTCTGATCGGTCGAATCGGATTTAAGTGTAGATTTATACGAATACATTTGAATATGTTTTCGTTGCCGTAGTAACACACCCTTTAAGAGGAGCTCGTCTGATCGGTGTGCCATATTATCTAAAGGTTGCTTTGCTTCCATGCTTTGAAAGTCTTCTGTAAGGCGATGTTTATTGGAGTCTCCAGCCTCGTTGTAACTGAGAAACTGTTCATGCTCAAACTGACAGTGTTGTGACAGAGGATTTCACACGTTAAGGTTTCTCAGTAACATGATGAACTGCGAGGGGACAAAAACAAGCTGGTGACGGAGTGTTTGTAGCTGCTATAACATAAGCGCTAGCAGAAAATAGATCATGAAATCTAACTATAAATACACACAAACAAACCATGATTTGTTCTCCACTTCAAAGCTCTCTGCTCCATCACACCAGGGCAGAGTCGATGTTATAACAGCACGATTTGGAGCCGTGTCCTCCGTACCCCTCACTCCGAGCCATGTCCACATGTTTGGGCCATTAAAGGAGTTCCTGGGAGGCCGGCGTTTCAGACATCACAGCCTCAGCATACTGAGAAAACGTTCTACCTTGAAACACTGGGATAAGTGCATTAGTGTATCCCGGTTTGACTTGAACACCCGTCATACATTATGTGTATTATTTTTATTATAGAGAATATATTATCCTCATATTATACTTTTATTACCGTATATAGTTATATTGTCTAATCCACTGTGTTGGGTGAAGTGAGCTGTCAGGTGACCACCGCTAGTCATATCACATGTCAGCTCTTTTATGTTTTATAAATACTAATAATAATTAACAAGGTCTTGTTTAGTCTCAGTTACTGATTGAACATTTAATAAAAGCTACATATGCTGACATTTATAAATGATCATTTTTTTGCAACAAGCTAATAAGATACCACACGTTAAGGCATCAAATGGTTCCTCTGCCCTTCATTATGTTTACATTTACGGCATTTTGTCGGATTTATCCATAGTAATGTACATTTGTATACATTTGAGCAGTTGAGGGTTAACGCCCTTGCTCAACGACCCAACAGCAGCAACTTGGTGATGCCGGGGTTTGAACCTGTGACCTTCAGACCCATAGTCCAGTAACCACTGAGCCACCGCTGCCCATCCTGTGGCTGGTCTGACGTTTCTTCAGTAACAAATCTGATAAACACTGAACGCTCTTGAAGGTTTTAGGACAGTTACGTGAGAAAGCGACTTACGCGCCCACCAGAGACAAACTACTGTACACGTGACACAGTGACTTGATGCAAACCAGTAGCTTCATGGCTCTGTGGACGACTTCCAGCACTACGGCTTCGCATCAGTAATCACATCCTGAGAAATGGAAGCGGGGTTAGTTGTTATCGTAGGCACAAGATGGCAGCAGAGGAAAGCTCCTGACGCCCTGATCCCCTCCAGTGACGATCACTCAAGTCGTTCTTCATAAGGAAGAGACCAGGCTTGAATCTAAACATCGTAAACGTGCAGTGAATTACAGAGAGAAATGGACAGAAAGTAATAATCACTGGAACCCTTACAGGTAAAACAGCATTTAAGAAATTTGTCCAGATTCTTTTAATACCTTAAATTATTAATAGTACGTACAATCAGGTTGATTTTTAGATGTATAAATAACTATCAAAATATTAGATTTCTAAATGAAAATATATATTTAAAAAATAAAGAAAGAAAACATGATTTGTCTATTTTTTTATTTATTATTTTTATTTTAACATGGATGAAACATTCATGACATAAACAAAAAAAACAAAACAAAAACGAGGAAATAAATAAACGTTATTTATAAATTATATATATATATATACAATATGCAAAATTTCTTTAGTATTGTTGCATGATCTAGCTGATTTTAGACGTAAATAAAATAAAAAATATATATTTTTTAAAAAGCTAAGTTGTTCATTAGAGCCTAAAAAAATAATACATTAATATATAATTATATAAACTGTTAATAGATAAAAAAAAAAAAAAAAGATTACAATGCTGTATCAGATACGTCCAGGATTCACAAATTATATTTAAAATTATAATATACTAATTGTCTAAAGTGATGAGGAGTTATGTATGTATGAAAAAATAAATGTAAAAGAAATGTTTTTTTGTTTTTTTTTAATGAAGTAACGATCAACTTTAGTAACTGTTCGCATCTCTGGAAGCATTAAACATTCTTAAAAAAATATTTTTTTTTCTTTAAAAAGAAAAAAAAAGGTAAATGTTTAGAAACATTTTTTAGAGTATATAGATTGAAATATAAATCCGTCTGCTGTTCCAGAGATTGATGACGAACCAGCTGTTCTTGTTGAGTCAGCATTTATGCTGATCCTCTCTCGCTGTCATGTTGATGAATACGCCTTAAACATTTCCTCACTTGTTTTCTCTGGGGTTAGCAACAACTTTAAGTTGTTTCAGTTTAGGTATAAGATCCTGATTGGTCAGTGTTTACTTACAGACCCGAGCGTGGACTCTAATGCATCAGTTTATCTTAATATGAGTTCGATTTTATGATGCTTGATAACTCTTAATACACAGTTACATCGAAAATCTTCAGGTTGCATCACTTTACTGCCTCGTGACTACGCTGACTCGTTCTAGTGCTTCTGAACCCCCGTGTTGAGCTCTCAGAGTGTGTGTGTGTGTGTGTGTGTGTGTGTGTATGCCAGTCCATTTGTGATTCTCTATTCTTCCTACAGCTCCTCTATAGTTTACATTCAGTGGAAATCTGGTCCTCGTATCGTCAGTAAGATCTCCGTACCTTATAAAAGTGAACTCCAAATGAATAAACCCAGATGTGATGGAGGTGATGGAGGTGATGGAGGAGAGAGCTTTGACGTAAGCAGGTTACGATGATATAAAAAAGGGAGAAGGAAGATAACATTACTGCTGCGAGTCTCCCGGGTCCATTCAAGTTAAAAAAGAAACGTCTCCAGTTTTTCCATTTTGAAACCCCGCATGCATTTCCCCAAACCGCTCTCCTGTGATTTGATAAAGTGTTGGCTAAAAAAAAGCAAAAAAAAAAGCAAAAAAAAGTTCATTTTGGCAGTTGGTTTAAGCTCATAACTTCAGCCTCAGGAAGCAGAAACGAGTTTAGGGAATAAGGTCCACCTGTTACAAGTTAATCTTCTCTCACACCTGTCTCTAGATGCGCTTTATTGGTGAAATATATTTAAAAAAGAAAAACACACACACTTTGTCTTTACCTAGACATGCACCGTTTTTTTTTTGTTTGTTTTTTTTTACTGTTTAAACAGAGAGCAGTTTCTGTAAGGACACATTTGCTACTCCATACTTATGGAAGGAGTCTCCAGTGTCAGTGTTTATTTATTTATTTATTTATTTATTTATTTATTTATTTTTCCCAGTCTGCCTATTTATAACAGATAAGTTAATGACTAGTTTAAGTGTTTCTTAGCTTCATAAGCAAGGAAGAGCTTTGTCTTTGAGAATGTTCTGCGACTAACTCATCACATCCATCTGTTGTTGTTTGTTTTCAAATACAGTGGTGTCTTCCTTATATCACACATCACTAACGTCTCTTTTCTTTACATTCGTTATAGTAGAGTCGCCTTTTCTGTCGAAGAAATCTCTTCTATTGATCCGAATGGATTTCCTCCAGCTGGGCATCCACGGCTCGGCTTTAAGAAACTCCGGCTAGTAAATGAAAAAAAACGAAAAACAGGACAGAACAAAACCGATGCTCTGCTCTAAATATAGACAAGCTAAAAGACTGCGAGTAAATGAGAACATAATATCGGTGCCATATGGATTATGGCACAAAGAGAGACTAAAGAGATTAATCCATGGCTGGAATGAATCGTATTCATTAGACCGCCCAGCTGTTGGAGAAGCTCCTAAATAATCATTACGGCATTACTCAGAGCTGGGGGAATATTATTTTAAGCACTGCCTAAAGTGCTACCATAGTTTCGAGGGCTTTTTAAAGGTTAAGCATCCTCTCTGTGTCTGCGGCACTGCAGCTTGGAAAGTTTTTTTTTTTTTTTTTTTTTAAAGAATAGTTCCTACATCTCTTACAACATCTATAACCTTAAATGTAACCTTAAGTGAAGTAAGCTTATTAACATTAATTAATTAATTAATTAATACATTATAATACACTGCATACAGCCAGTGAATCTCTGAATCTGAATCTTAGAACCAGTGAATCTCCGAAGTCAAACAGCCACTGTGTCTACAGTACGACACTAAATGACAGCGGCAGTGACTCTCTGGACATGACTCCAATGTCGTCAATCTCAGAATTTAATCTCAGTGAATTCTCTGAATCTAAATAACAAAGCCGATGTATATTTGACTCTGAATCGTCAGAATCACATCTCGGAATCTCCGTTACATCGACCTGAACAATTTCCTGGCCATTAGCAGGCAGGTGGTCTCTTTGTCTGTTGATCCTCTGATCCATGGTGTCACATCGTTGCTCTGTGGGGTCAGAGGTCAGGGATGGATAATAACAGCTGGTCTTCTGAAAAATGATTTATAATCCGAGCACAGCTTTACTCCATAGTGACTGGCAGTGATGGCACATGACATGGCAACCTTGGGCATCTCTCTGCATCTCACCTCTCCTGACATTTCAGCTATTAGGACACACACAGAAAACTCATGGTGAGCGTTTTTAAAAAACGCGTTTAAAAAAGTGCACGTTAAGACATTGTGTGTGATTGAACATATTGTACATGAAATTATGCAACATTCAGTTGTGTAGTGGAAAACGATGAAGTTACAGGAAAAGTAGCTGGAAAAGTCTGTATGTTCACACGTGCAATGTTGTAACACTTTTAGCTGCTGTGATGTCATTATTTGGAATTCTTTCTCACCTTCATGTAACCTGCTGTCCCTCCCCTGCCAACATCCTCATGCTCTCTCTCTCTCTCTACTTCTTTCTCTCTCTTCCCCTCGCTTTGTACAGTAAGTCCCCATTATATGAACAAGTTTCACTCCGAGAGCTCGTTCGTAAGTCCAATTTGTTCATAAGTGCAACAAACATTGTCTAGAAAACAATTGGCTATATACAGTGAAAAACTAAAAAGTTCCATGATCTTGTCCTTGTTCGTTAGAATTGTCCTGATAGTTGAAGGATTCATGTTGAAAGAACGAGCAACGTCTGCCATCTTTTCACCTCGCTCCATTCTCTCAATTATTTTCACTTTTGTCTTCATTGTTATGGCTTAGCTCTTCTTAGCAGTACCAGCTTTTATCGCTGCTGCGTTTATGATTGCTTCCAGGCATGCTGGGATGCACGCTGCACAGACGAGACAATGAATGCAGGACATGTAAATGCATGTTCATATCTTGAAAAGTTCAGAACTCGAATGTTTAAAGGAAAGGGGACTTACTGTACTTCGATTTGAAAAAAAAAATAATATCAGTAAACAAGTGGTGTTACTCGCCATGATGCGCAAAAATGGCTTACTACCCATTCCTGGACTGAATAGTAATTATTATCATTATTATGTTAGCACGCTTCTATCATCTGACATCAAATGCTCATTTTTTCACCGCTCTCATCTTACTTTTTGTTGTTTTCTAAATCCTCGCAAAAGACTGGTAAATGGTTACTCCCACCTTTTGCTCATGATAATACTCACTGTGACTGAAAGCCGACTGTAACAAAACAGCTCGCACATGAGAAGGAATGCTGTTGTGGTAGTTATCATCACCACTGTGATGAGGCCTTAGGCATGAGGGTGCAGTTTCACAACAGCTTCCCAAACACCATTTATTGTTTCTTTAACTGACCGCGACTTGCGGAGCTGGTGACTGAGAGTTAGTGTAAAAGTAACAAGGTTAAAAATAGTTTTACGTTCTTACTGGTACTATGTAGCCAAATGGTAAAGAGAAAAACCGTGGTGGACCGTGCTGTATTTTTTTTAAGTTTCTCTTTATATTTCCATTTATTCATTTTCGTATCGTTGCCGCGAAAGTTTGCGTTTGTGTTAGCGTTTAAATTACATACTTTTTTTCATTTATACAATAATAATATTAATAGCAACTAGTTTTTACATCTCACACTATTTGGCTTCGCCTTTTTCTGCGCTTTTTGGAGAACGCGCGAGTTTCTTTGTCTAAAAACAACAAACGGAATTCAGCTCCAAACAACTCCGACTCAGGTACGTTATCATGTCTAACATTCAGCTCGTTCAGTGTGTAGAGTGCAGGATGTTTAGACATTCTTTCTCCGTCGTTAGTAATAATTTTATTTGTGATAGGTGTGTGTTAGTGAGCACTCTGACGGAGAAGATATTAGCGTTAGAGGAGCGCATCCAGACTTTAGAGAGGGTTAGAGAGTGTAAGGGCAGTGTTATTCCTGTAGCGGACAGTCTGGGTGCCACAGGCGGAGATAACCAGCCCCCGACTCCGGCATTAGAGCCCTCACAGCGGGGCGAGTGGGTGACGACTCGGCGGCATACTCGTTCAGCCAAAGCTAACGCTAAGGCTAGCCCACCGGAGCACACCTCTTCTGCGCTTCACGTGTCCAACAGGTTTGCTCTCCTCAGTGATGCACCCGCTGAGAAACCTGAAAGAGCTCTGGTTATAGGAGACTCTATAATGAGGCACGTGAAATTAGCTAGACCTTTAGGGGCGCCAGCGGCAGTGGTTAGGTGTATCCCGGGAGCCAGAGCACCGGACATAGCAGGTAATCTTAGGGCTCTAGGACAGCACAGGTTCTCCAAGATAGTGGTACATGCTGGAGCTAACGATATACGCCTTTGTCAGTCAGAGGTTAGTAAGAATAACTTTATAGAGGTGTTTAAATTAGCGAAGGCGATGTCCGATGGAGTAATATGCTCTGGTCCCATCCCAATGAGACGTGGTAACATAACTTACAGCAGGTTATGGTCGCTGAACCGCTGGATGTCCAGGTGGTGCTCCGAAAACAACGTGGGCTTTATTTATATTTGGAAGACCTTTGAGGGCAAAGCTGGCCTGTTAGGGCGGGACGGTGTCCATCCCACTCGGGAAGGTGCTGCTCTCATTTCTTGTAGTATAGCTCATAGTCTTAGAAAAGGCCTAGTTAATCGGTGACAATCCAGAGCCCAGGCCAGGGAGCAGACAGACAGGCTAACCCAACCGTCTGCTAGCTGCATAGAGTCGTCACTCAGGGTTCACTCTATTGAGACTGTGTCTGTTCCCCGAGCTAAAATCAAATTTAGAAAGACTCAGAAAGTCTGTTTTAGTAATTTAATTAACATAAAGACCACAAACTTGGATCAGACTGAATGCGCAGCCGGCACCTCTGATCTGAAGCTAGGACTGTTAAATATTAGATCTCTCGCATCTAAAGCAGTTATAGTTAATGAAATTATCACAGATCAGGAGTTTGATATACTCTGTTTAACAGAAACCTGGATTAAACAGGACGAGTATGTAGCTCTAAATGAAGCTAGTCCTCCTGGATACAGCTACATACACCAGCCTCGGTTAACTGGTAGAGGAGGAGGCGTTGCAGTTATTCACAATGATAATTTGACTATTGTACAAAAACACGGACACAAATTTAATTCATTTGAAATTCTTTATAGTAACATAAGTGTATTTAACTATATTAAGTCAGCTCAGTCGATCCCGCTAATTGTCATTTACAGACCTCCAGGGCCGTACTCTGAATTTCTTAGTGAATTTGCAGATTTCCTTTCAAATCTAGTCGTTTCTGTAGACAAAGTGTTAATTGCTGGAGATTTTAATATTCATTTTGAAAACCCAGAAGACCCTCTGAGAACTGCATTTATGTCTATACTGGACTCGGTAGGAGTAAATCAGTGTGTAGTAGGACCCACTCATAAAGCAGGTCACACTTTAGATTTAATAATATTATTAGGATTAAGTATAAGAAATTTATTCACAATACCACTATCTGAAGTTATCTCAGATCACTATCTTGTCTCATTGCAAGTGTGTCACAATAATAATGTACACACAGCGCCGCGCTACCGTATGAAACGTACATTCACATCAACTACCAAACAGAGTTTTATCAGTAATCTCCCAGAGTTCCCAACTTCGATTAGATCACCGTCTGACCCCACAGAACTCGATCAGGCGACTGAATATTTAGAGTCGACATTTCGCTATACCTTAGATAATGTAGCTCCAGTTAAAAGAAAAATTATTAGAGATAAGAAACTTGCTCCCTGGTATAACGATCACACGCGCACTTTAAAACAGACCGCTCGGAAATTAGAACGTAAATGGCGTCAAACTAAATTACTAGTATTTCAAATAGCATGGAAGGAGAGCATCCTGAACTATAGAAAAGCTCTTAGTGTAGCTAGATCAACATATCTCTCCACTCTTATAAAAAAATAACAAAAATAATCCTAGATTCTTATTTAATGCTGTAGCCAAATTAACCAGAAATAAGACCACTGCAGAAATCTCCACAACAACATCATGCAATAGTGAGGACTTCATGAACTTTTTTAATAATAAAATTGTAAATATTAGGCATAAAATTGAGGTTTTGAAACCGAACAATGTAATTGATGCAGATGTTAATCTAGCCATGTCAGATCAGAACCTAGAATACTTTACTCCCCTTGAAGAGAATGAACTAATTTCACTCATCTCTTCTTCAAATTCATCAACCTGTATATTAGATCCTGTACCGACACATTTTCTTAAACAGATAGTACCAGCAATAATAGAACCCCTGTTGAGAATAATTAATTCTTCACTCAGCATTGGATATGTTCCAAAATCTTTTAAATTAGCAGTTATCAAACCAATAATTAAGAAACCTGACCTCGACCCCTGTCAGCTGTCCAGTTACAGACCAATATCAAACCTCCCCTTTATCTCTAAGATCCTGGAAAAGATAGTAGCGGAGCAGCTATGCTCATATATACATAGAAATGGCATACATGAACTGTATCAGTCAGGATTTAGGCCTCATCACAGTACAGAGACAGCGCTCGTTAAAGTAGTAAATGACATTCTATTGGCCTCTGATCAGGGTTGTGTAACTATGCTTGTACTACTTGACCTCAGTGCAGCTTTTGACACCGTTGATCACGCTATTCTCCTTCACAGATTAGAAAATGTAGTGGGAATTAAGGGTACAGCCCTCTCCTGGCTCAGATCCTATCTGACCCATCGTTATCAGTATGTAGACTTAAATGGTGATTATTCTGCATGTTCTCTAGTGGAGTTTGGCGTTCCGCAGGGTTCAGTTTTAGGTCCACTGCTTTTTTCCCTTTACATGCTTCCTCTGGGCAACATAATCCGTAAGCATGGTATTAGTTTTCATTGTTATGCTGACGATACACAGTTATATGTCTCTGCAAAACCTGATGAGAAAAAACAGCTTACTAAAATTGAGCAATGTGTGCAGGACATAAGAAATTGGATGCTAATTAACTTCCTTCTGCTAAATCCGGATAAGACAGAAGTTCTAGTCATAGGACCGCATACAGCTAGGAGTAAAATTTTAGATCACACCGTAACTTTAGATGGCCTTTCTGTTCCATCAAATGCAACAGTGAAAGACCTTGGTGTGATTATTGATTCCAGCCTTTCATTTGAAGCACATGTAGATAATATTACCAGGATAGCATTCTTTCACCTCAGAAATATTGCCAGAATAAGAAATTTATTGTCGCTAAACGACGCAGAAAAACTAGTTTATGCTTTTATCACCTCTAGGTTGGACTATTGTAATGCCTTACTGTCTGGTTGTTCAGCTAGATGCATAAATAAGCTTCAGCTAGTCCAGAATGCAGCAGCGAGAGTCCTCACCAGAACCAGAAGATATGAGCACATCACCCCTTCATCTTCACTCCATTGGCTCCCTGTGAAATTTCGCATTGATTTTAAAATACTACTCTTGACATATAAAGCATTAAATGGTCTCGCGCCGCAGTATCTGAGCGAACTGCTAGTGTCTTACGATCCGCCACGCCTACTTCGATCAAAGGATGCAGGCTGCTTGTCAGTACCGCGTATTATGAAAAATACAGCTGGGGGCAGAGCTTTTTCTTACAAAGCCCCAAAGTTATGGAATAGTCTTCCAAATAGTGTTCGGGACTCAGACACAGTCTCAGTGTTTAAGTCCAGGCTAAAAACCTATTTATTTAGCCAAGCATTTTTATAAATAGATTTGCCATAGGTACAGGAGCAGATCTGGGGGACTCATGGACGTAGAGTATTATGGTGAACTGGTATGTTTGGATGCTGTCTTCCTCACTCTCATTGATCACTCAGGTTTGCTGACGGTGAGGTGATTGTTTGCTTTACATCTCAGGAAGCCCTCATGTTTGTGTTTCCTTCTGGCTCTCCCTTTTAGTTATGCTGTCATAGTTAGTCCTGCCGGAGTCTCTGCTTGCACTCTTCAGTTAATATACATTCACATTATACACTGTGTGACTGTGACCATACCTAACTGCCATCTCTCCTCTTCTTCTCTTTCCCCCCCTCTTTCTTTTTCCTCTCTCCTCCTGTCTCCCCCTTTCACTCTTTCTCTCTCTCTCTGTCAAGCTACACATGTCGTTCCTGAGCTGCCAGTGATCCAGACTCCCTCTGCCCTCCGGACCTGTCTGACCCATCCTGGTGCCCCGCTTCTGGCTGAAGATCTCGTCACATGGATGCCCCGTGTGTCTCTCTGGGATGCGTCTGGTGTCTGGGAATGATTCTCTCTACCTAGAAAATGGTTCTGGCCTTGACTGGTGTTGGCAACTGTTTCTCTGGGGACTTGACAGTTTGATAGTTCATGACTGGAACTTCTTACAAGTCTACCTGGGTCTTCAATAACTACCTGGACTCCATATTAACATCAATTAACATCAGCTATTATAGCTGAACTGCCTCCCACCCTACACACTGTATAAATGCAGATCATTTACTGCTTTCTGTTTCACCCAAATGAGGATGGGTTCCCTGTTGAGTCTGGTTCCTCTCAAGGTTTCTTCCTATTATCATCTCAGGGAGTTTTTCCTTGCCACTGTCGCCCTCGGCTTGCTCACCAGGGACAAACTGACCATTTTGATTCATACAAATTCACATTTCATACAAACTTAAATAATTCTTTTGACTGTGTAAAGCTGCTTTGCGGCAATGAAAATTGCTAAAAGCGCTATACAAATAAAATTGAATTGAATTGAATTCCGCTTTAGCTTTCAGGTTCTGGGGGTTAAATCCCAAATACCATTAAATGAAAAGCTAGTGCACTATGTAGAGAGTTCAATCCCCTATTCCACCCTAAGTAGTGGATAGAGAAGGGGTTTGGAATTCAATGTGAAGTATTTAGTTCGGCCAGCAAATTTCTCTACAAGATGAGGAAACTAAAAAAAAAAAAAAAAAGCTGTGCAACTTGTTACTAAACTTTTTTTAGCTTGAGGCGGCTTATTTTTTACACAGTGCGGGATGTGGAAGGACACATAGAGTTAAACGTCCCAGTGCAGTTACGGTCCATTATCACCACTCGTTGATCGCATCTCGCCCAATCAGATTACTCTGTCGAACTAACTGTTGTATAATGCTATTTATCATAAGGAAGCACAGCTCTACAGTGCATGCAGTCGCTGAGGGTCAGTGTCCGGCACAGTTTGTAATTCACTAACACTTAAACACCCACACTAAACCTGGCAGGTTAGCAGATTAGCTGAATCAGCTGTTTTTGTCCCAGGACTGGATTTCAACAGCCCTGCAGTATACCGTACCATACTTCTACTGTGTGCAAAATTAACATATAGACTGCAAGAAAAATGTCTGACACTTTAATCAGTCTTACTAATAAACACTATGTGATAAAGACATTAATGTGAGTCATGCCTGTTATTTGGATAATTAATGATAGTTGATGGATTATCACTCGACAACAGGTTTGATTTTTACTCAAAAGCTTTTCTTTCCACTCCATGCAATTACTCATACTTTCTAGTCAAAATATTTCATACAGTATACGGTGTATATATATATACATATATATGTATAGAACGTTCGATAAAAAAAGAAAACATTAGCTGAGCAGATTTCAGCTTGCGTTTCACATCGTTAGCACTAAACAACCTGAAACATTGTGTTCTGCGTAACTTGGCAGGATCTTGGCACTGGGGGCGGCGTTTATAAAGCATGCTTGGCCCCCGCTCTATTTATTATTATACTCGTACTCTATACTGCTGCGTAATCATTATGGAACCTGGGAGGTGTGATAGTACAGTAAAATGTGTATGTGTGTGTGTGTACAGTAATGTACTGTATGTGTAGATGTGACAGGTCAAAAACATTATAAAGTCTCACATCTAAGGTTCTTCTACGGCTCCTTAAGCTCTATTATGGTGATAGATGTGAATGTGTTTGCCCAGGATTAATTAAACACTAATTAACGTGGATGTCTAATGCTAAAAGGCTCGTCCTCACCTGGCCTCGATATGGCGCCACAGCTGTTTCCTCCATCTTACCATTTAGGAATTTCAAACACACACACTCACACATGCATGAAAACCTATTCACCTTTCTCAGCTCAGAGAGACGAAAGCTAATTAGAATTGACCGGTGGGCATCGATTAATTCATTTCTGGAGGAATCCGCTTTATTTATCAAACCGTAATCAGTTTGTGTGCTGAATATGATTAACACTAATCATACGAGCAGGAGATTTATATTATTCACACCGCAGGGCCGGGTTCGTCGTGCATAAATGAAAACGGAGTGATACCTCAGAGACGGAGACGTCCAGGACACTGATAAACAACCAATAAAGCATTTGCAGTGGAGGAAAAGTCCTTTTTGCATCAGAGGGAAATAAATATTTACATAAGAATTGTAGAGTAGATGGAGTTTGGAAGAGTGTAAACAGCCGTCTATAAACTCAAACACAAAATAGATAAAATATATATATATAAACAGCAATATGACAGCATTTCATATTTTTGTTCTGCATAAAGATTTATTAATCAATGATTCATTATAATTATAATAATACATAAAAAAACAGGAAGTAAGTAACATGTGATTAAACACAATGAAACATTATTAATGAAAAGCATTGTGTATAATATTTATAAAAAATATTATTTAGCAAATATAGTCATTTATGGACATAAATCTGGCTCTTCGATGTTCGTGCACAAAAGAAAACTTTAGGGGGAAACAAACATCCCCATGCTTCTTGCCATTCTTCCAATTTTTGCATTGCCCAAGATTTAAACAAGCCAATTAGATTTTATTCCCTCCTAATGTGACCTCATAAAAAAATAACAGCATCCCCCCTCTCACCCCCCCAGCTTGTTTCTCAGCCCTGCTGTTGTCTGGAGGGGCGTGGCTCAGGAGTACCTCATTTGCTAGAAATGCTAGAAATAAAATTTCGAAATCATATTAAATTAAATATGTTTAGTAAAATTATATTGCAATTTTTTTTTTATTTTATCCACTAGTTATTATTGTTTTAAAATCCTTTTTGCTGTATTGGGATATTTTTATGTTTCATTTGCAAAATGAATAAAAAGCGAGATTATTGCCAGTGTAACAAACCATTTGACAGTTCTGAAGTGTTTTGCTCCTTTTACACTAAAGCAGTTTGAGATTTTTTTTACACAACAAAATGAGTTTTAAATGAGTTTCTTTGTGTGCTCACTATTTTCCAGTGACATTTATTTAAACCTTATGCTTAAGGTGAAATATCGTATTGTAAAACACATTGTCCCATAGGAAATAATGTACACGCAGATAATTCGCTCCGGCCGGCCAAAAATATTACCAATATTACCAAATTCCAACACAATAATCATATTTTTGCATATAATTCTAAATTTAGAACGTTTAAAAAAGACACGTAAATGAAACAAAATATGAAATACATAGACATTAAACCTCACTTAACCTTTATTTATGATTTCTCTTGGTGCCTGCTGCTTTAAAAACCAAATCGAATGCGGCTCTGTTTTTTTCTTGCTACCGCTCTTAATAACTTAATAATTGTGACCCGTGGTGTTATGTCTTCACTAAATCTTACACAAAATACAAAAAAAAAAAAAAAAAAAAACACAAAAATTTTAAGTTTTGAAAGGCTCCCGAACATACGCGTAACTTACCCAGCAGTCTGTTCGGCTCGGTTCGGTCACATGTGCAGTATGCCGAAAGTGCTTCGTATGGCGGGATAAATTTCTTGCAAAATGTCACTTCTTAAGGCAAGACGTAATAAGTTTCGTGCTGTTCGTATGCTGAGGTTTCGCTGTACGTTGATCTGTTCGACAGGTGTTGGATGGCGAAGCTGGACTAGATAAAAGACTTAAGCTCTGCACATCACTCTGTTTAAGCTGAAACTAAAAAACAAATCTAAAACGACATCTTCCAAACAAAGATTCTGGTAAAAACAAATGTGTTAATTGTAAATATGATTATTTTATGTATTGATTTTTTTTTTGAGCACCGGAGAGAAGAGGAACGCTGGGAGTTTCCATGGAAGCTGTGCTCTTATTATTTAGACAAACCAATCTTGAGCTGATTTGAGCCAACCTTAGAGGAGTCACCAAAGCTTCAGGATAATTAACAGATAACAAATGAGCTGAAGTGTTGCAGTTGTCATTTGGAGGACGGAAGCGAATTGATCTCTCTGAGTGGAGCGGATGTGTGTCGGAGTGATTGGGGCCTGAAGAGAAAAGGTGTCTGTTCATGCTAATAAAGATATTGATCATGTGTCCTGGAAATTAGTGTATTGTCGTAAACGTCCTTGACGTCAAAGCGACAACTGACTTCACGAAATTGTTTTTTTCCCCTTCTCATTAGTTTGGTTTTGTTACTGAAGGCTACACGGCTGTGCATCGGGGGGAAGACTTATGGGCTCGATGATAATGATGATGATGATGATGATTATAATGATGATGATGACAACAACAATGATGTCTCTGTGGCCTCAATAATTAATTCAACAAAAAGTAATTGTTAAACATGAACAACAAAGCAGTTAGAGATGATCAAAGATAATCTTTTTCCTTTGTAGTCAAATGTAATATGTGTCATTAAAAGCATTTAAAAATTTAAAGTTGGAAATACTAAAATACTTGTATATTAAAATGATGCATAAACCTAGTACACTCTACTGTGCAGCACAAATTGTAGAATAGCACTTGATCCAGCGCATCCCACTGTATTATGTTTTATTTTATTGAAATTTATGAAGCCACAAGATGCTAAATTAACGTCCTGAATTAATAATATATGAGCAGGACCATGGTCCATTTTTATCACGCATTTGAATGTTTTTGTATTTATTGAATTAACAAAAACACCAATGCATGTCTTTAAATCGGTCCAGCGCATGTTTGTAACTTTAAAGGATGATCGTCGGTGTCCACACGCGTAAAAACCTCCCCCGTGCTTTAGCAGTGCAACATAAAGGGTTCGTTTTCCAGGTTAATCTGTTCTCACATGCCGCTATCCTGCCTCGATTACGTGCTGTACATTACACACGTACATCTCACTGTAGAACGAAACTCGCAAAGTTAATAACTTACCTGCCTGACACATTTCTTATTAAAAAATATCGCTGTTTTTTTTGGTTACCTAAAACGTCAACACTTACAGTTTTCATCGTTAAATTACAATTGCGATTTTTTTAAACCGGTTGTGCACGTGCACCATTTACATTAACACCATTTACATTAAGTCCCTGTAAAAGAGATGACATTATACCAAAAACAAAACTTTAGAACAAACAGCTTGCAGATAAAAATACTGTGAGAGCTGTTGTTATAGAAAATGAATCGTCACTTTCTGACCAATCAAGTGTGAAAGTTCGAGAACAGTGCTATGGTACATGTATGTATTTCCTCCTGATTGAAATGAAACTGCCTATCGCGTATCGATTCACACTAAATGTTTAGACGGTGACACATTTCTTTTATAGAAAACTTGAACAGTTTGACGGCAAAACGAGATAAATACCATTTTCAGAAATTCATTTATTGTTATAAGATAAACATTGTTGTCTGTTTAGAACTAGCACTGGCTTTGCTGCACTTTGGAAAACAATATTTATATTGTATAATATTTTTTACAAAAGAGAATATTAAGCAGTGACATAATGCTATGATGCTCAATCATGCAATCTCATTGGTTGACCTCTGACATGACCTCTGACCTCTATTATCACCGTATTGGACCACAGACATTCACCTTATAGACCTTATATGAAGCATTCCTGTAATATGTCAAAGTTTAGGTGATGATGATGCACTGTGAGCAAACGTGTTTTTAATGTTTCGCTGGATATTCAACGAACTTTATAATTAAAATTCTGGAATAAAAAAAAAAGTTGCACTTTTTTTCTTGTCCCATGTTTTTTTTTACAAAAACGCAACCAAAGTATGAGTTTGCTGTATTTTTTTAATTATTATTGTTAAAACTCAACCACGACTTTTATTAATACTATACCACATACTTATATTAACAGAAACACAACCGCAGGTTTGTCCATCAAGACAAAAGTGTTGAAGGTGGAGTTATAGCTTTTTGCGAAATTGTTCAAAATTCATACCGATATAATTAAACCAATTTTTATATAAAAGTTGTGACCAATGTGTCTCATTAGAAACAATGCAAAATGATATTTTATTACAGTTTGTAGTGTTTGCAATCTTGATATCTCATTCTGCGGTGAAAATATTTGTTCGTATAAATAGGTCAGCAATGTGAAAAAAGACTTATGGGAATAAATCTCGTGCATTTGTTGTGCCAGAATACTAGAACCAGTTCATTTCCTTCCTTACTTAAACTCCCGAGTCGCTACTGGCAAAACATTTAACACAAGCAAAACAAAAAAAAAAAGAAATAAAATCAATTTTTTATTATGTAAGAATAAAGTTTGCATGTGTATTTTAAGAACTAAATGTATAATGGATGTGTGTACTTTTTCATCCTCCCACCTGACAAATGGCTAGAGGAAAGGTCTGACCTCCTAAAGCCATGAACAGCCTTCCCGGACTTTTGAGTGTGGAAGAATTTTATTTACCCACAATCCCGTTGACCTGATGACGGGAGTCGAAGAAGCGTGTGCAAGTGAGCAAAGCACTGAGGCACACTGGGATTTCTTCTAAAACTTTTTTTTTTCCCACATCCTGTTGCAACATGAGCGAGTACTTTGTAATGGAGCCGGATGAACTTTGGTTAGAAGAAGGATTTGTAACATAAGGCAACCGTGATGAATTTGTCTTCATTAGGATTCTATCTGCCGTCTTTAAATGCCAACCAATTATTGGTTCATTCACTGAGATTGAGCCTCACAGTGCGGCCATGAGGTCTAATAAAATAAAGACCATTTCAGTACATAAAACTCAATAGGGACAAATGACGTCCTCTTTATTGCTGTGCTGAGACATAATCGTCTATCGTTGGTGTCGCACTCGGTTTTATAATTAGAACAATTTGCTCAGCTATTGTAACACTTGCGTCAGCGGTGACCCTCGTCAAACAGGATGATTCGTTACTGCTTTTCTCTTTAAGCTTCGGCGGTTCAGAGTTTATACGAAGGTCAAAAACTGAAAAAGCGTTTTTAAGATGCTAACAGGAGTCCATTTTTAAGTTCAGTCTGCTGGAATAAGGAATAAAACACTCTGCGTCCTAATGATCTAAGAGAGTAATCAGTGCTAACATTACTACCATTAACATTAAAACCATTTTGGTGTGTAGTGGTGTATGGCACCAGGCCGTTAGCAGCGGATCATTTGCCTGCTGTGAGCTGCGGGACGGAGCCTCCGTGGATCTGACTTGTTTGTCTCGGGCATCCCATGTGTGCCTGATCAGATCAGGAGGAGGTTGGAGGCCGAGTCGCTGGCCTTGGGCTCTTTGTCCTGTTTATGGCGGGTTGTGGTGCAGTGGGTGTTCTGGTACCTTTCTGTCATCCACAGCACTGATTTTTTCACGATTTGTGCTACATTGGCTTTTCAGTGAGGTTGGACCTGATGGGCTGGCCTTTGGTCCCTGTGGACGTGGGTGAGCCTTTGGTGTCACCACTTTACTGGTATATAATACTGTTCAGTTCACCTCTTAATGGTGTTGGTGTTTAGGCTTAAATCACTATTTATTATTTGTCGCAAAGAATTCTTATTGTAATAAATGTAGCCACAATGTTTTCCAGAACCGGTGTCTAGGTTTTGTTGTAGCATCAAAAGGTCCTAACAACTTTTTATTTTTTTGGCTTTCAGCTGCTCCTGTCAAGGGGTCACCACAAAGGACCATCTGATCCGCACAACAATTTGGCACAGGTTTTTATGCCAGATGCCCTTCCTGACGCAAGCCTCCCATTTTATACAGGGTTGGGACTGGCACTGCATCCAGTAGCTGAGGATCAAACCGAGGCCTTCTGTATGGCAGGCGAGAAACCTATCACTGAGCCACCAGTGCCCTCAAGGTTCACCCACAACAGGCACTGTTGGTGCATAAAGAATTATCCTAGGTTATTGCATTTGCATTTTTGGATACTGAACAAGAACTCAAGCTACAAGTGTTACTTCATTGTCACTTGTTTTGTGAATCTGCCTTTTGTTTTTTTTATTTATTCCCCAATGGTGTTCACCTGTTCTGTGATTTATTTATCAATTAATACAACTAAAGCTTTTATGTCTTTTAACCAATCATGAAGGCTGCAACAACCCCATCAGCTGTTAAGATGAGCACTGGATGATTAACGCATGAAAGACTCAAAGAGGGTTTCAGGTTTTCAGGACTAAGATAGTCTGTACTGCTAACTCATCGGCGGATCTTCTTTATTCGACCATAAAGCATGACAGCATCGTGTGTCCTCATCAAGATCCTTCGCCTGGTCCACTACGAGTGTGTGTGTGTGTGTGTGTGTGTGTGTGTGTCTATTAGTGCAGTGATTGAAAGCAACTGATGAAGCGAGTGGAAACGTAATCAAAAGAGCCCAAGAGGGTATTAATCAGCCTGACAGTTCCTGTGCAGGCATGATGGTACAAAATATGCCACCATCTGTGTCACAGGTGCGAGAGGTATTGTTAATTTTGGCTCAAGGTCCTTAAACTTGTGGACTCACCAGCAATCAGCTTCTTAGTTCAAAATGCAGTACTGGTTTACCCAGCTACATAAGATTAAATCTATTATTTCTAAGAGAGTACCTGAAAGAAAATACACCATGATGCCTTTTAAGTTCATGGTGTTTGAAGTTAACAGTTCAAGTAAAAGCCTTCCTGGAAAATTTCCTGGGTTTGGGTGTACACCAGAGGATGGGCCTTCATCGTCTTTTGAGCGTCGATCAGGGATTTGTAATGCTAAAGTTATGATTCCTAATGTCATGTGTGTGTGTGTCTAAACAGAAAACTCGAGAACATTTCCCATTGTCGCATTTGCCCTGTCTTAAGCAACCCAATCAGATTTTGTTCCTCTTGTTTCTCAGCTGTACCTCACTTACATAAACACTAAAATGGTGTGTTTGGTGGAGGAGTGAAATAGAGGAAGTTTGAGGTATAAAAAGCTGCACTATCTGGAGCATCAATACATCCACTTTGGGGAGCTGTGCTCACTTGTTAAAGCACTTAATAAATATCAAACCTTTAAATCTGTTGTTTCTAAAATGCAAAGAACATGGCACAACTATATGACAAGACAGAATAAGCTGGATAAAGTTGGGTTTAGACAATGAAGCGCACTTAAAAATTATGCTACCGCCACCATGCTTCATAACAGTTAAGCACATTTCAAATAAAAGCTCATAAAAGAGCGCAGAAAAGTTCAACGGGGGTGAAAACTTACACAACGCCATCATTTCAAGCACTTGATGTAAACCCAATGTGAATCTTCATCTCTGCGTTTTTTCTGCACACAGGATCTTCAACATGCTGCTCCTTGCAACTTTTATAACTTCCAGTAAATTTTTTTTGTCAAAGTCAAGGGCTCACATGCTGTAAATCCTTTTCAGAAATGAAACGCAGACACATTCATATTACTTGGCGGCAGAGTACTTCGGACGAGAGATAAATATTCTCAGAGCCAAAAAAAAAGAAAAAACCCAGAAAGCTGGGCTTTTCTTCTAAGATGTTTCTATTATTACTTTTCTCTTCTGTAATTCTGGTAATAATATCAGATGATACCAGAAAATATTGCATACTAGACTAAAAAAAGAAAAAGTCTTGAGCTGAAGATACAGTATTTTTTGTCTTATTGTGGGTGTATTAAGGATGTGGAACTCAACAGACACATTTAAAGAAAAACACAAAAGCTATTTATCAGTCCAAGACTTATTTTGATCAAACGGTTGTAATGCATACATAGATAAATAGATTTTAATATGTTTAAAAGCAAAAGAGTGTATTCAATTACGTTTACATTAAAAGTAAGATCATAAAAATTATTTTAAATAAATAAATAAATAAACATACCAAATAGACCAGGCCATTGATTGCCGTTATTTAACAATTCGTTAATGCATATGAAAGTCATGAAATCAGAGACAGGCTAATCTAATTAACAACTCGAGATGCCTTCGGTTGTTGTGGCTAATAAACACCACGACGCTGTGCTTCTGTAGGGATCGACTATAAACACTCAGCTAATCTGCTGTTTTCAACGCAAAGGCATATTCAGCGATGGAGAACATTCGATATATGTTAATAGATAGATATATAATGCAACGCTTGCACGTCTGGCAGTGCGTATAAAACCAGTCTTCTGTCTAACAGGGTGTCTGTAGGTAATTTTGACAATGAGAGACAACGGGACAATAGTGTCCTTGGAAGATCATTGAAAGTTATCGTAAGTGACACGCTTATAAATAAACTTTGCGATAGCTTCTTTTGACAATTCAGCACTTCAGGCTGCAAAATCAACGTTCATACTACTTAATTAAGGACCTGTAGACACCCTGCTGATCCCCAACGCATTGTAATTTGTGTGGCAGTGTTAGCGAAGCTTTCATGGCTACGTCACAAACTGTCCCTGTTCTCAATTCACAATCCACAATCAATTAAATACGAGTTTGGCATAATTTTTTCTTTTCGTTCCTTTTGACATACTGTACGCAGAAAATATTTCACCTTTGTTCAGATAATCAAAAATAATATAAACTCGTTTTACTACTCATCCCAGAAAATAGGTCCGGCACAAGTCCGAACTGTCTCCCAACGGAGACTCAGTTCTCAATTGCGATATATTCAGAGCATAAAAAGAAAATGTCTTTGCAAGTAGCCGTCCTCAGCATTGCTCCTCTCCCAGAGAATCCGTGTTATCCGCCATGTCCACGGGCGCCGGAGGGGCACGCATTTTCCCCCGGCCGCTGGTGTAGGTGCTAGCATGGGCGACGTTGCTGCTATGGCCCGGGTACAGGTCCACCGAGCTGGAGATGGACTGCACCGAGCGATCCTGGAAGTAGTGGAAAGCCTCTTGGTCGAGAAAGGCCTGTTCCTCTCGAAGACCCTGCTCGAAGAGCTTGCGCTTGTGCCGGAACTCGATGGCCGTCTTGGTGTAGGAGTTGAGCGTGGTGACGGAGGCAGCCATGCAACAGGTGAAAGATCCCCACGCCATGCTAAGAGAAAACAAAAACAGAGAAACGTTTCATCTTGGCAGCTCTAGAAAATGGAATCATCAAAGTCTAGTTACAATGCAATCAACGAAAAGTTTAGATTAGCAGTAAAGACACAGGGGCCATAAATCAAGACTTCCTGCAGGTTTAGGTTGATGCTTTAGACTTCGGGTGTAACTGTGGATTAAAGCATTACAAATTTATGCAAAAGTCATTTATTGTTTTGTCAATTGTCATGTTGTCTCATGACCCAAAGCTTTGCCATTTAATGGCAGTGTTGGGGAAAAAAAGACAGAGATTTAGTCAAGTGGATTGGTATGCTTTACATTGTATATTTGTGTCAAAGGCGTAGAAGACTCACTTTGTCTGACTTAAGAACAAATCCGACTTACGAACATGCTCCTGGAACGGAACTTGTTCACAAGTCGAGGACTACCTGTTCAAGCCACATTGTTTAATTCCAAGTTTTTTAGATCAGATCGAATTTTCATGTCATGATGTTTAATTACAAGTGACTTTTATCTGACTCCAATGTGGTCCGACCTCTGAAATGACATCTATGGGCCCATCGATACGTCACCGATCACATGGTCTAGGTTAAAACATGTCATATGTGTGTTTGAAAGCTTATTTATTTTAAACAATGGATGCTACTTTACGAAAATATACGCTTGGGGCTTTGCTTTGGAGGACGGCAAGCAGTTACTTGGCAGTATTTGTTGAGGCCCAGAAGCCAGAGGCCTCGCTGATTGATGATATCAGCGCCCTTCGCATGCTCAGAGGCATAAAGTCGCATGAATACCATTCTCATTTAAATCGCACAACCTCATATTGAATATCTATCCATCTAGGACAACATCCCAGATCCTATCTGTGAAACATCACATTTGTGTGTTAAAACAACCTTAAAATATCCAATCTGTGTCACATTACTGTAAAAAAAAAAAAAATCAGTCACAAAATCAGTTTAAGTCACTTTAGGATGGTAATGTGAACGTAGTCAGAAGTATAAAAACTGGCATAAAACCAAATAAACTTGAGCCGGTGCCTCGTCCAAAAATTCCCCCAAAAAGTGAGTAGCTTGTGAGTTTGAGAAAATTACCATGACACCCTGATGGATTTCACCCAGCCTGCACTGCAATTACCTTTTGATTTACAGGTTTCTAGTTTACTGCTTTCAAAGAGAGACAGGAAGAAAAAACACACATGAGAAAGAAGTGTAGTGGGAAAAAAAAAAAAAAACGCTAAAAGAAATTGGCCAGATGGCAAAAAACAAATGAAGCAATTTCATCCTGGGCTAATGGATAGCAGTAGAGCATCTGTGGTAATTCAGCCAATGTAAATACCACTTTCATGCCTGTCAGAACCCAGCGCGCGTCTCAAGAGCTCTTATCCGAGCTCCAAAATACCACAAATCATTCGTACGATACAAATGCTTCATCGCTATACGAAAAGAAAGTCCAATGCATGCCTGTATTCTCATTAAACACTCTTGGATTTAATTTCACCTTTAGGTTTTGGTATGTTGCATTGATCTACTCTAGACGAAATCTCATGCAATACGGCTGGAGAAGATCGAACGGCCAATTCCAGGTCAAACATAAGAGAATTTCTTTTAAAACAAAGGAAAAGGTGAAAGGGTTTGTTTGCCAGTGCTCAGTGCTCGCAGAACTGAACTGCTCTCTTTCATTCCGGGGAAATTCCTAGCAAATTCCTACAGTATGTGCCCCAAAAATGGACATTATTCATAGTTCTTTATGAGTATTGATACCAAGATTGGTGTAAGCTTCTAGAAGCAAATGACCTGTAAAAATTGTTGCTTAAATTGTTTTATTAATTAAAAAAAAGCAAAAAAATCTGTAGTGTCAGTAACCATGTTACTATGTTGCAATATCGTAACAATTTAGCATTTTAGAATGATATACATTTTCAGGTTCATGTCTTTTCATGTAAAATCTAAATTAGCCAAGTTTCACCTGAATGACAGTTAAGATCATTGAAAGATTTGAATAATAAAAAAAAAAATTACGGACACTACGGACGTAAAAGGGCGTTAAACTGTATTTATCAAATGTGTTTCTTTTTATCTGATAAAAATATAAATGTGTATGCGTATTTACAAAAACGAAGTACGGATCAGGAGATAGGAAGCATTAAAGATTATGAAAATGCTGTTATACGATCCTTTCTAAAAATTCACTTTTAAGCACCGATAACAGGTTCTGGCTGTTAGTATAAAGTCTTAGCATTTATTCGACAGAGAAGTAATAACAAGGCTCTTAATCTTAAAACTAATCGTCCCACAATAATTGGAAATGGGACAAAGTTTGAAAGATGGAGATCATTATTATTTTGGTTAAAGTTCAAAGCCTTTTTTAAACCAACTGCAATGAAAGAGAAAGAAAGGGGGAAAAAAAGATCTAAACCTGCACTTTGTGATGTGAGTGTTTTATTCTTGGGCAGTGTTGTGAGGAAGGTGCACGTTAATGGGAATGGATTTTCTGTGATAGGAGTCCATTAGAGCGAGATGCGTGTGCTCCGGAATAAGGTCCAGACTCCCACACACTTGCGACTGCTCCTTCTTTAGCACGATTCATTAGCCCAGATTTTCATTCAGCGTGTGGCACAGAACGCCTTTTTACTCCTCGCCCTTTTCCTCTGTGGTACGACGCACGCGCTAGGAAATAAAGATGAGAAACCGAAGAAGGCAAAACACGCTTCCTGTTTCTAATTATTTAAAAAAACAAGATTTCACTCAAATCAAGCAACAAATTTTTTATAAATTCTGTTGAAAGTCAGATGTATGTGTAGAAGACACATGTTTGGTCAGCTTTTTTCTTTAAACTGTTGACACGGTCTATTTATCAGAGAGTGCATCAAATGAACAAAATCATTTTTTTAGGATGAACTCTATCTCAGATGCTTATTATTCAAGGAAAAAACATAACCTCAGATGCAAACATACAGTTAAACACAGCTGATTAAACAGCTGCATCATCGAACTCTGAATCAGGAACCCTCATTAAAAAATAAAAATAAAATAAAAATTTTAACAACTCCATCCAGAACTGAACCATTTTACCAAGTTAAACAGAATTTGTTCCTAGTGCGATAGTAGATTGTCAGAAACACTGACCAGAAGGACCAGCCGTAGTCCCAGGTGTGCGGTCTCCAGTCTTCGGGTCCCAGACTAACTGTGATCTGGAACACCTGAGTGTACATCATGTGAGCCACCATTCCCAAAAGTCCTGCAGTAGAAACATTGCAGATCAGTGACACATCACATTCAGTTCTGGAAAAAAAAGGAGTTTGATGAAACTCTGAAAAGTGATCACATGAAGATTTTTTGGGGGGTTCAAATGTGTCCCAAGTCAATCAGTCCTACCAATCCAGATGTTACTAAAAATAAATCAATTACATGTTTTAGTGCATTTCAAATTTCATGCCCATCTGGTCTGTAGGTGTAATTCCACATTAGGGATTTCTGAGAGTAGCGAGGACTCAAGATTTGGAGGATGTGGGTGTGTGTATGCATTAAGAAGTGTGTGTGGCTTCAGGTTTATATATTCAATATGCCAGAAACCTTAGAAGCAAGGCATTATGAGTCACTGTAAAAACGATATTTCTCTGGGGTTATTAGAAAGGTGACACCGGATAGTGTTCAAAAAATAAAAGTTATTTTTGGGATGAATTCTCTTAAGCATCTAATCAAAGTAAAGATCTAGGTTGGATGTAGCAGGCGAGATGAGAGGCATGCTTTCGCCTGACTTTGATATACTGCGTTGTGGTGCAAAATCCAATTCCACAAGGTTTTTTGTTCTTTAACAATATGATCAATGAAAAAAAAACAGTATTATATATATATAAGTAAAATTTCCTTCTGGATCAATAAAGTATGTACAGTATGTACAATATAAATGTATGAACATATGAATGTATGTATGAATGTATCTATCACCAGTTTGGAGCTGGCCACTGTTATCGAAGAAAGCTCTCTGATTATTATCCATGATTTTGAATAAGACAGCACTGAGAATACAGTATACAGTATATGAATACGGATCTGAGTATTTGTTATCAAAAGTGAAGGGTGAAGGTGAGCCAGCATTTTCCCACTCCCGCTTCAGATGCTGATTGATAGGCTCATCTCTGGGTCGGAGATCTCTCCCCGACCGGATGCTGCGTCTGGAATTAGTGAGTATTAAAGGCCCAAATGAACAGAGCTGGCGGCCAGCTGGGCAAATCGAATAATCTCAATTCAAAAAGGAGCAGCTGTTCCTGGCAATCTGACAGTGAGGGATCAGGGGACGAGGCAACCAGGACTGAGATGCAGTCTCGCTTTAGTTTCAAAAGCTAAAAAAAAAAGTATAGAGGAAAAAAGCTGCTTAAAGTCTCTGCTCACTTCAACATTTCTACTCTTTTCCCTATAAATAATAGGTGGGTAGATTATGGTTCTTTGGCTTGTCACTCCTAAAAGGCTTTCTGTTAACCTTTCCAAAGACCCATGGGGATCGACTGATGTAAAGTATGCAGATCTATATAGACATTTGAGTGGGGAAAGTGTTTACTCAGTAAGTTTGGCTTGAAGTCTGGACAGATTGATGGAGATAGATTGAAGAGTGTGGATAGAATGATGGAGTTGGATTAAGGAATATAGACAGATAGATGAAGTTGGATTAAACAGTGGATACTGTAGATGGATAGAGTTGGATTAAAGAGTGTGGACAGAGGGATGGAGCTAGATTGAAGAATATGAAAATATTGAATGGGATGAATAAGAAGTGTGTATATACAGTATGGATGGAGATAGATTGAAGTGGGAGGATTAATGGATGCAATTGGATTGAAGCATGTGGATAGAAGAATGGAGTTTAATTAAAGAGTGTTGATAGATGCAAGAGGTTGGATGAAGAATGTGGATAGATGGATGGAGTTGGATTAAAGAGTGAGGACAGAGTGATGAAGTTGGATTATGGAGAGTGGATAAATGGATGGAGTTGGATTAAAGAATGTGGATAGATGGATGGAGTTGGATTAAAGAGAGTGGATTGAGTGATGAAGTTGGATTAAAAAGAGTGGATAGATGGATAGAGTTGGATTACAGAGTGAGGACAGAGAGATGAAGTTGAATTAAGGAGAGTGGATAAATGGATGGAGTTAAATTAAAGAGTGTGGACAGAGGGATGGAGCTAGATTAAAGAAGGTGGAAATATTGATTGGGCTGGATAAGTAGTGTTTATATATGGATGGCGATAGATTGAAAAATGTTGGTAGATAAATGGAGATGATTTAAAGAGTATGGAAAGTTGGATGTAGTTGAATTGAAGAGTGTTGACAATTGGATGGAGTCTGGATAGAAGGATGGAGATAGATTAAAGTGGGAGGATTAATAGATGCAACTGGATTGAAGATTGTGGATAGAGGAATGGAGTTTAATTAAAGAGTGTTGATAGATGAAGGAAGTTGGATGAAGAATGTGGATAGATGGATGAAGTTGGATTAAAGAGTGAGGACAGAGTGATGAAGTTGGATTAAAGAGAGTGGATAGATGGATGGAGTTGAGTTAAAGAGTGAGGACAGATTGATAGATGAATAATATCTATATACTTTATGGATGGAGATGGATTAAAGAGTGAAAATAGGTGAATGAAAATAAATTGAAGAGTGTGGGTAGATGGATGGAGATAGATTAAAGAGTGTGGATAGATGGATGGAGATAAGATTAAAGAGTGTCGGTAGATGAATAGAGATCAATTGAAGAATGTGAATAGCTAGGAGAAGAGAATATTAATTGATCTACATCAATTAATTGAATGGTGTTCACACCTTCTTTTAAGCTTCACCTTGGCTCCTCTTCAGTTTGCACCTTTGAGGAAACCTTTAAAAACTCTGAGCAGAACCCAAGATTGGTACAGTGTGGATACATGGATTGGGATGGATTGAGACATGTGGATAGTTGCATGGAGATAGATTGAAGACTGTGGGTAGATGGATGGAAATTAATTAAAGAGTGTAGATATATGGATGGAGATGGATTCAAATGATTTCAAAGGATCTAATTTTTTTGTAAGAATGGATAGAGATGGATAAAAGAATATGGATAGATTAGATATAGTTTCATTTACGAGTATGGACAGATGGATGGAGTTGGATTAAAGAGTGTGGATAGATGGATGGAGATAATGGATGAATAAATCCTCCTTATCCTTAACCTCCTTCCAAGAGGGAAGGAAGAGGGAATTTTTCTCCTCTGAGAGAACTCTTTAAAAAAATGTAATTTATAAACTCTCTTTATGAAGTCTTTATAAGATCTCTTTATGAATGTTAATCCATGGCTTGGTTGGTAGACACAAGAATGTCGCTCGTCTCCAGTGTTAAAGGTAGGTGCTGCCATGCTTAAAAAGTTACTGTAGCAGTCTAAAGGGTTTTCGTTCGCCCCAGAGTGGGAAAACTTTAAAGGTTCTGTTTAGATCCCAATAACAGACAGAATCCTTTAAAGAGACAGAAAGGTTAAACATCCACTGGACCTCTGAGAATCTGTTCTACACTGAGGACGACAGAAGAAATGTTAAATCTCTTGAGGCACTGTTCAATTTTTCATGTTTTTAATTTCATTCAAATGATCTAACTAGCAGGCACTTCAGGTCAGTGTGGCTTTCATCATGAGGCGCTGTATGTGTAAGGAGGAAATGCATTATCTGAACAAACAGGTTATTTTGGGGATACCTGACAGCACAGTGAAGACGGCGGCGAAGGCGTTCAGCTTCAAGCCATCGATCACGTTGCTGGAGTGAAAGAGCTCCAAGCACATTAGACTGAAGCCAACCACCAGCAGCATGATGTATAGCACCTCCGAGACCACTGACAGCCAAAGGACACCTGCACACCGCACACACACACACACACACACACACACACACACATTTGTGAGCACTCCTCCGCTGCGTAATAAATGTAACAATTTTTGTTTACAAGGTCATGTAAAATGAAACAGTTCAGCCTTCAGGCCAAATTAGGACAAGATGCTTCACATTAGCAGGAATTCACACTTGCACATTTTAAGCTAAGGATGAGAAGTAGGAGTGGAAACCTTACTCTATATTGTCTTTTATGTCACCACATTCTGAAATCCACATCTTCAACCCTGAGATTTCATTGCTTTGTTGCCCTACTGTGTTACCTGTTCAGTGTTAAATGCCTAATTAGATTTTGTGTCAAAGCATCTTGGGGGGAAAAAATGGATCCATCTATCCATCATCATCTTAACCACTTCTTTAGCACTTCTTATATCACATCCGGTCATTGAGGGCTGGAGCCTATCTCAGGGCGGGGTAAAAAAGCTAACAGGGTTCCAAACCATCCAAGCGCACACACACACACACACACAGTGGAAACGCCAATCAGCCTACACAGCGTGTCTTTAGAATATGGGAGGAAGCCAGGAGAGCATGCAAACTCCATGCACACAGACTAGAGTTGAGACTTGAACCCCAAAACCCTGAAAGTACAAGGTGACATTGTGCTGTGAAATACAGTATACTACATTATACTGTAACTATTTTTTAACATGGATTACAACACTTCAGCAACAGTTCTATCTTCTTAAAACATACCATCTTGTTAATGTTTTTAATTATCTTAAATATGGACTAGCTTAAGATAAACCTCAGGTTACACAGAAAAAAACACCATAACATTCTGCACGTTGCCTCTGGCGTCGACATGTTGAGAAATCTATTTTTTTTTTCCCCAAATCTCTTATCAGACACTCCCAGGAGTATTTCCTAAGATATCAGTGTTTTGCATTTGCTCATCGATTCATAACATGGGTGAGGAGACAGTCAAATCTTTAGTCTTGTTCTCAGGGTATTTAGTTAACAGGCCATGCCTTAAACTAATATAGACCTGCAGGATTTGACAAAATGTCAGTATCTGGCATTTAATCCTGTCCAGATAGATTCTAAATCATTTTGTAAAATGTTAGTAAATGTAAGAGCCTCAGTTGTTCCCAGGTTATATGACTTTGATTCTATCTTCTATCTAGGATACAGAAATGATCTCACAACCTTCCAAACACATAAACACAACCGTGATGGTAACTATTTCATGAGCGATGTCATTCTCAGAAACCATACACATCCAAAAAGGCTTTGTTTTTCTTCATATCTTACGCATCGATTGGTTGAGCTACATGAGTTTGGATTGTTAAAGAGTTGGATCTTCTCATGCTTGGTCATGGTTCAAAGGGAAGTCTACGGGAATTAGAGAAGCAGGAAAAGAACTGAAAAGAACTTGAGATGTGACAGCAACATGCAATATTTATGTCCGAAAGCAGTTATCTGCCAGAGCTCAAGGCGCAGTGGTATATCTTTCAGAATAAAGCCTTTGTTCTTCAAAAGGCAGCAAAACAAAATTCGGTCTTCCTTCAAAACTATAAGGATAGAGAAGTAGAGCAAGACAAAGTGGTAGAAAGTAAACCCTTCTTTTGGCCTGATTGAGACAGTTAAGAATGGACAACATTTATTATAAATCCACTAGAAAAAAGATATCAGTCATGTGTCATGGATTGTCATTCACATGGTGAATGGCAGGACTCCAGGTTTCCAAGCAGAACATCGTCCAGAGCATCACCTTTACCGGCACACCTTCTTCCTGGTGCTGAACAAAACAAAAAAACGACAATCCACATGATGTAAAAGAAAACCCGATTCATCAGACCAGGCCACCTTTTTCCACTGCTCCATGGTCCAGTTCTGATGCTCACGTAACCATTGTAGATACTTTTGGTGGTGGACACGGGTCACCGTGAGTACCCTGACCAATCTGCAGCATGACACCTTTCTATCAGATCCACCAGGAACTACATGGGCCAGCCTTCACTCCCCACCTGCATCAATGAGCCCCGACATCAGTTTGCTGGTATATACTGTATATATCACTCTGTATAGTTGCTGATGGTTCTGCATATTCTTACAGAGTTGTCAGCACTGTCTGATCAAATATTCATTGTAATAAATATACCTCCATCTCATTGCTTCCTCCTCTGTCTTTCCACAGAACACTTGTTCTCATTTGCAGCTCGGCACCTCTCAGAACCCAGAACATGGGCGCGGGATTGCACAATTGCTTTCAACATCACTGTAGAAACTTTGGTAACTAACTAACATAACCTAGGAAACTGAACTTTATTTTCTAGTTCGATGGTTTCTGAAGGGTTCCTTGGATTATCTTTAAAAAAGTAGTTTCTCAAGAGTTAAATGCTTTCTATATCTTTTTTTTTTATTCTTATCTGTGGATCTTTAGGTGGTTAACACTGTTATAGAGTTGTTCTTCAAGGGTTCTTTGTATGTCTGATTTGTCTTTAGTCTTAAAAGTGGCTTTCTCAACTTCTCCTGGAATAGCTAGGTTTTCTGCAATTTGACCAAAATGATTCCTAAGTGGTTCTTCGTGAAGTTCTTTCTTCTCCACTCTTGGAACCTTCCAGAAAGGTTAAACTGTAGAAGTACATGAATTTTCTTCAGTCATTAGACAGTTTCTTAAAAACATTTCCTCCGGAGTTCCCTAGATGGATACATTTTCAACAATCTTACCAAGGCATCCCTCGGCAGGTCTCTGGATGGTTATTTTTAATACCATCTTATGAAACTTGTTCCTCAAAAGTTCTGAATGAATTATTTTTCTATCATATAAAAAGTTTACCTTATGGGTTCTTTTGATGGACTTTTTTTCCTGTACAGAAAAGAGTTCTTCAAAGATTCTTAAACAGTTCATTTGTTTGCATGCTTTAAAATGTCTCCTTAGGTGTTCACTAAATGGGTCATTTTTGTACAAGCTTTCCACTGTGCTCCTTTGTGTGGTTAATATTTCTACACCCTGATGACAAGGGTTCCTCAAGGGTCCTTATGGATTGATTTTATGTTATCTTAAAAAAAATAAAATTTTGGTTCTTTTGGGTGATTAATGGTTCTACACTCTTAAAGAACGGTTCCTCAATCATTCATTCTTGCATATGGAAATGGGTTTCCTCAAAATTCCTCAGTGGTTCTTTTGCGTGGCTAATAAACCTACACTCTTCTAAGGTTATTTGAGAAAATTTTTTCTTCAGTCTTTAAAAAAACGGTTCTTTAGATGACCGTTTCTTCGAGTTATTCTGAATGCTTTGGATAATTAATGGCGACACCGTGGTGTACCCTGTGGCCTCGTAACTCCAGGGTTGAGGGTTCGGGGTTCCACCTTAGGTTTGTGTGCATGGTGTCGAAAGACATGTGGGTCAGGATGATTTGCGTTCCAAAATTGACCATAGTGAGTAGATCTGTGATAGATTGGCACCCTGGTCAAGGTGTACCGGCCTTTCCTGGAATATGCTCCAGACTTCCTGTGGCCCTGTGTAGGATAAGCAGTATAGAAGATGAATAAATGGAGGGTTAACAGTTGTTGCAGCCATTTCTTAAAAGAAAATGTTGCCACAAAGAACTTTTATGGTACAAAGAACTGTAAGCGGTATATGGAACATGGGGAGAAACTGCAACATTCGGAAGTTACAGCGTTATCTCTTACTGTGACAAAGTGCTGACACTGGAGACTCCTTCCATAAAAAAATTAAATAGCAAGGATTATACAGATTTAAAAAAATTAAATTCATGTTTCTGTATGCATAAAAAACATATCTGAAAAAAAATAACATGCCTGTGTTGTTTTTGGTTTTAGCACAGTGCCCTTAAAAGAGAGAGAGAGAGAGAGAGAACTGAGCTTAAAAGGTGCAGTCACTGCAGTTTTCTTCCACATTATTCTTGAAGGACTGACAGAGTTGAACATAATTGGATCAATAGGTCGTGATTAGTGCCAGTCATTTGACTTGACCCTTGACACACACACACACACACACACAAAAGGCTTGTGCGATGTAAGCTCGTTTGTAATCCAGACTTATTTCTATTCTCCTATGAGTCCTAGTCAAGCCTCATTCTGTTCGTTCTTTAGCATCTCAGTGGTCTTAAATAAAAGGCGAGGTCAGGTGTGAGTCAGCGGATTGTCAATATCCGCCTCATAGAAAGTTTTTCATCACAGTCTTATTGCCGATACGGGCAGTAATGGAAAGTTTAATACCCGCTATACAACATTTATGATACGTCACCCCAGCCTAGAGAACTTTTTTTACAAAAACACTGAGGACTGAAATTGGAAAAACATTAATATATATAAATACTACTGTATATGTATAGCTATAAACAAAGCTACAATCAGAGAGGATGGTAAATGCGGTGTTTCCGTGGCGAGTGGGATCAGACGGGCCCCGATGCTGTTCTAATGACACTCGTTACTCACCTCTCTCCGACGCTGGAGCCAGATCGATGAAGCTCCTGCATTTCTCACCTGGAAAAGATACAGAAACTCAAGATAACCAAAGTGTTAAACACTCACACACTCTCAGAACATCCATCTCCATCAGTGCTGAGTATTTATTAGTGCTGTCAATCCATTAAAATGTTATCTAGTTAATCACAGTCAATTTTTAAATACTCTCAAAAGGCCCGGTGCTGCACGTAGTGTCTGGGTAGGACGGGGCGTGGCACCTCGCCGGGCTCAAACACAGATCCGAAAACTCGCAACCCAGACCCTTAGCTGCCTGAGGCACATCTCAGCTTTAACATACTCTTGTAACCCTTGATGGTGGCTCCCAACTTTTATTCAAATTTTATTTAAACTTCCATCTAGAAGCTTTTTATAATGAACCTTGCCGTTCAGCACACCTGGTGATGTTTCCTCAGACATCTCATTACTTGGGTTAAACGTTCCATTATCGCACACTGCCGGGTAACTGTGCTGCGATTATGGAAAAGAACAAGATGTAATCCTTAGAATACTGTACATATATGTTTATGTCTAAAAGATGTTACCTTTTATGTGTAACTTTGAAGAAACAAATGAGTTTATGTTCTCTGTCACATGTTTATGCAATAATACACTTAAAGTCGTGCTGTTGTGCTGAATATCAGCACGCCTGTGATGCAGCTGTAGTGCCGTAGAAATCACAGCTGTGCTGATATTCAGTACAACAGCACAACCTCGAGTGCGATATTGTTTTTATACAACAGTCCCACAAACACCAGTTATTATCAAAGGTTAATGTAGAGATAAACGTAGTTTTAAGTTCTTAGCGGTACTATGGAGCAACAAGGTGAGAAGAATAAACCATGGAGGTGTTGGACAGTCCTGAGAAACACTTTAGCATATTAGCTGTGTTAACTTCTGGGTTAAGGGATTGAATCTAAAATTGTGTTAAATGAAAAACTAGTGCACTATGTAGGGTGTACAATCCCACGTGCCCTTGATCAGGGGTTAGAAAGTGATCTAAGGAGTGATTTAAGGATAGTTAGCGTTGTTAGCTCGTATTAGCCGTGAACAGAACGACACGGACGGTTCAGAGACGATTCAGAAGGACTTAGAAGTGATTAGTGCAGAGACGGCGTGTTGTTTAACGTTATCACATGTGTGTTCTTACTGAAAGTGCTTCTGTGACTGGGTGTGAATGTGGGTTTAGTCAGACAGCTGCTCTCTCCTCAGTACTGCGGACCGTACAGACCTACTCTCACCCACGCTGTGGGACACAGTTAGTGTCATTAACCACTGGACAACACCTGGGACACGCCCACTCATACATATAGTTACACCTGCACAGTGCTGTTACTGTCTATTATCAGCGCTCACCAATGTTTCTCATCCAATCAGGTTGCTTGGTTGTATAAATGTATGTTATGGCAGCTTTTCAAAGTTGAAAAGGTAAAAAAAAAAACGCACCGATTGTACTTTCATGAAAGACGTTGTCGGAAAAAAACTGTTTTTGTGTCGTTTTGTTCACGTCTCGCCATTGGTCATTTATTTAGCTTCCTAATTTCTCATGATTGTTATTATCTGCTTTGTATACATTCCTTGATCAGTTTGTCTATTTATTTAAAGTCACAGTTTTTCATCCTTCCAGTGTTCTCATGTCAATGTCTTGGTGTTGTCTAATGTTTATGTCTAATGTTGCTCATTTGTTACAGTATATGACCCAGATTATCGACACGAAACCACACACTCATCTTGCGTACTTGCCTCCTGCCTCTTCAGGTCTAGCGCACACCTTACCTTACCTAAGTATTTTAAAATGCGTTTTATTATTTAATTTAAGGCTGCATAGTTCACAGGAATAAGCACTGGCACTGTACCAGTATGCGATAAACTCTCCTATGACTAATATCTCCGTGAGAAAGAAAAACTCTTAAAAATAATGAAACCCGAGCTCCGGTTGTGTTACTATATTTCCGGGGACAGGCAAGCGAAACAAACCCAGAAGGCACAAACAAAAAGAGATAACTAGATTGGTTTTTGGCAAGCGCCCCAAACCTGTCTCGAGCTCGACTTCCAATTATATTTGTGAGAGCGATGAGTGGGACTTTTTTTTTTTTTTCCTTTCCAGCCCTTTTGATTCCAAGGCTCTAATCAAAAAAAAACAAAAACAAAAAAAACAAAACCTCAGTCTGTGACTGGAGCCGGACTGGAACTGTGCGATCGCTCTCTGAGGACGAGGAGTGAGGTCAGACAGAGGTCAACGTGAGTGCAACACTTCACATACAGACAAGAGGCGCACATTTACTGTACACTCTCAGTCAATGTAGACATTTATTCACTGACTGGAGTGTCTTAGGACTAACAGCCACTGGTGCATCATATCGTATAATATTATGTGAACTTATTTCTTTTATATTTTACAGTTTCAAATTAGGCCAGGACGACTTGGCTGTCCTTGCGAGGCGCGCTGCTGTAAGACGCAGACGGTTGTTAAAGACTTTTTATATTCTAAAAGTCACTTTAGTGTCTGTGGAAGAAACACTTAAGACTTGGCACAATGGAGGGAAAATACTGAATAAAGCCAAAAAAATACTCCTGTTTTTTTTTAAGTACGGCTATGCTACGGATTTAAAGGATGAAAAAAGGAAAAATATATAATCTCGTTTGGGGGGGAAAAAAAAACTAGAATAGACAAAAAAATAATTTAAACTTTTTAAAATGTTCGTTTTTTTTGGCAGCAAAAAATTTAAGAAACATGACAATGGATTAAAAAGCTGTAAATTAATCATTTAGCAATTAAACATGCAAATGATAACTCACAGCGAGTTTATGGTCCATGAGGTCTCAAAGACTTAACACGACTTAAACGACACGGTCTGACACGACTTAACGAATTAAAAAAAAAACAACAACAAAAAAACATAAAAAAAAATAAAAAAAATCAGTGATAGCTTGGAGTTATTCTTAACGCCCCAAAACTTTACTTTTCTCTTCAAATTTTTTAAATTGAATTAGAGAACCATTCTATCCATTTATAGTTATGTTCAATTCATGGTAAAACATCTTGCTGGGCAGGGGTAGCTCAGTGGTTTAACTCTGGTATTGTATTACTGACCAGAAGGTAGTAGGTTCAAACCCCACCCTGACATTATAGCAGCTATCCAGTCACTCCCTCAAGTCTTTTCTTCCTTTTTGTCCTTTGAGAAAACTTCATATTACACTTTTTTTTTCCCGCTGTGGTACAAATCCTTGGTAATGAGCTGTTCCTATAGAAAGGATAATGCATTAATAGACCATGTATCTGTCATGTGTAGCTGCATTACAGCTGTAAAAGCCAAACCATCCCTTTGATTAGACTATATGATTCTGAACTGTATTTTCACTCTAATAAACGGTCAAAAGAAATCAGCTGTTGTATCCTATAAGCTAAATTATTACATGTTGAATTACTTAGTGCATTTTCTTTTAAGTGATTATATTGACCTTTTGCTTGTGACATCACAAAATCTTATCGCCAAGTCTCCTCAGTAAGTAGCTTAGTCGTTCCAAATTGCTTGTGACCCGCCGTCTTATCTTACACCTACTGTTACTAGCTTCTAACACAAGACTGAATCCCAAATCCCTCTCTAAACCCCTTGATCAAGGGCACTACTTGGTGTGTACACCCTAAACAGCGCACTAGCTTTCCATGTAACGCTAATTGGGATTCGATCTCAGAACCGTTAGTTAGCTGTTAATTAGAAATCTTAGTTAGCGTTTCCTGCTAGGAAATTTTCCTGTTAGCGCGCTAGTAATCACGTATCTGTACACCTTCTGAGATACGATATAAAGATATGATAATATCACTGCCATTTTAAACCCTCACTACTTTCTTCGGGAATTTTCCCCTGCTTGTTTCTTTTTTTAATGAGTTACACAGTCCACCATGACATGCTATAAACATATGAAAATAACCAGCAGAACCAAAGCTCTTATTGCTAGTTGCTAGGTTACTCTTTTATCTGTGTGACAAAGCATCAGGTGATCCATTAGGTCATCTGGTATTTTTTTGCCTCTGAAATACACCTCGAATATAATTATGAGCGAACATACATACAGAAGTAGCCTAATGTCGGATAACAATGCTGCGATTGACGTCATGGCGGTCACTAGCACACTGCATGACCAAGGCTGCGACTGGTTGCCAGATGAGCTGTCCCAGTGATTCATGAGTGATGCAAAGTGTCCGTCATGTAGTCTTGGTGACACGAATCCCGGACATATGCTTGCTTTGGGTTCTCCACATGCTTTTTGTTTTCATGACGCAGTTCGCCTGTGCTTCACATCTTGCCCTGTCTCTGCCGCGTCAGATCGCTGCTTTGCTACTGATTACATTCCGCTGTTTTGTATTTCGCTTTGTGCCAAGTTTGCTTTCTTGTCTCCTCTGCATGCCACCGTGTTTTCTGAAGTCTTGCCAATTACATTCATACCTTTAAGACTCCTTCTCATGGCTTTGGCCTTCAAACCAGTATTTCGTCTGACCTCCAGACGCTAGACGTGTAGCTCCGGAGATTCACGACGTGACGGACAATGAATAAAAGCCACTTTTTGTGTGCGGTTTTTATTTTCTCACAAAGGTTGTAGTCGATTTCAATTAGACGTAAATGTCGAGCAAATATTTTTTTGCTGCTGCTGCTGTTGTTATCTTTTCAAGAAAAATGTGTTCAAATTCACTCTAGATGCCAGAAATTAGAATTGAAAAGCGCTGCAACATTCCTGTAAATCAGTTTTTGCAGTGTTTTTTCCACTCTGTTCACGCTACGACTACGCGTGTGATCTCTCGCTACCAATCAGTGCCGTGTTAAATATCAATTAACCAACTGCGCTACGGTGACTCCAGCACGCCGCATAACGGATCACTCCAATCTGGCTAATATCATTTATTGCTCCAACACCTCACGTGCAGAATTAATGAGTTTTCCTGACCTTCGCTTGGATTACAACGACTTTATCTCCTGTTTCTGAAAGACAGAAAGCGTGGCTGTCTCAATAACGATCATGATTTTATTTTTTTGTGTTTAGATGCACTGCATGTCTGCGTGTTGTAGATGATTGTGTCTTTTCTAACGTAATAAACAATACAAATTGGAAAAAAAAAAAACCCGAACATGAAGACGCGTTATGCCAAAAATCATCAAATCCAACAGCTTAATCCTTTATAAATGTGATCACTCCATGGTCTCATCCCCTCTTTTCCTCTTTCGATCCTCCCTTAAGCCTGGCTTACCGAATTTATTGCCGTCTTGGACGTCATTTCCATTACTCAAACGCTTTCTGTGTCTGGAGTTAGACTATTTAGAGATATTATCCCGATATTCTTCCCTTCTCTGCCTCTGACTTGTACTGTATTATGCACTAATGAACGTTCAGGGTGTAATGTCAGAATACAGCCTGCTCTCCACACCGTGTTAACCATTACATTCCATCTGACAGCAATTTGTAGGCACTTTCGGCAGAGATCCTGTTGTGAAAATCAACTTTTCCCAGCTCTTCTGGTGGTGGTTGGGATATAACGAGTTGCAGTAATACGGACAAGATGTGAAATCTGTAGAAAAAAAAGAACATTCCAGCTCAGTTACATTGTATAATTGGCACATTGCAGCCAATCAACACTCGGCACTACTGCTGATGGTGCGCCACTCTGATTAGTACACTAGTATGCAGTTTAGGAACGAAACACACACGGCTCCGGGGTTAAATGTCACATTTACAAATGCCTGCTCAAGGTTAAAACACTAACAGATTACAAAAGGCTGTTTTTTTTTTCAAGTTAATCTATCCAACACAATTTGTCCATCCATACATCAATTTATCCTTCGATTTATCAGTCTATTTATCGATTATTTAAACCATCTCTCCATTAAGTTATCCACCAATCTATCCATCCATCCATCCCTCCATCCATCCATCCACCCATATCTATCCAACTATCATGTCCTTCTTTTGATTTGGCAATATTTTCATCAATCCATTTATTTACTGTATCTAATATTCCTAAAATTGGATTTAATCCAGTGATCAATCCAATTATTTACAAATCTATGTATCTATCAATACATTCAGTTATTAATCCATCCATCCATCCATCCATTCATCCATCAATCAATTAATTTATCATTCCATTAAATGTTTTTTCCAATAATATGTCCATCCATCAATTATTCCAAGCATCCATCCATACAATTTTATCCATCCATCATATCCTTCTTTTCCTTTAGCAATAATGTACTATCTATCTATCTATCTATCTATCTATCTATCTATCTATCTATCTATCTATCTATCTATCTATCTATCTATCCATCCATCCATCCACCCATCCATCATTAGTGGATTGTTGTTTCCATTCACCCAACCATAAAATCCTTTGGCAATACTCCATCCATCCATCCATCCATCCATCCATTCATTTTTTCTACCATTCGTCTGTCCATATCATTTTATGTTCTTTTTTCTTTTCTGTTGTTTCATTAATTGATACACCCGTCCATCCAGCGAGCCATATAAAATCCTTCCTCTCACTGCTATTGCAATACTGAATCCATCCATCTATCTATTGATCCTTAGTGATCAATGCAATCATTCACAAATCTATTTATCCATCAATTTATCTGTTATTCCATGAAATGTTTTTTCCAAAACTGTCCATCTATTAATTATTCCATCCATCCATTCCTCCCTCCCTTTTTTCATCCTTCCAATAATCTATTATTCCTACCACCCACCCAACCAGTAACCCACCCATTTATTAATAGATTTATTAACCTACTTTGTTGCTATCTATCTATCTATCTATCTATCTATCTATCTATCTATCTATCTATCTATCTATCTATGCATTCATTTAATAGATGCAATTTTTTAAAGTAATATAAAAGCTTCTTCTAATTATGGGTGGTGATGGAGCTGAATGTGAGTCAAAGCTATAATATGATCTGACTGCAGACTTTGTAGCTTTTAAACACATAAGCTTATAAATAGAGCAAAAGTTTTATGAGGGGGACGCGGCTGAGAGCAGGGTTCAGTAGGAAAACGGTTACCATGACAACCCAGATGTAAACAATTAGACTGATAAAAAAAAAATTGTACAATTAAGGGATCCTTTTTAGATGCTTATATTAAGTTGTATTTTATACAAATACCAACAATGTGCAAGTGCTAAAAGCTTTTACTTTGTGCACTAAAACTAAGACAAATTCTATTTTTGTTTTGTATAAAAACAAGCTTAGCTTGCTCAGCTGGCTTGGCATGCTTTATGTTTTCTGCTCATCTGCGTGGCTGAGATTTTCTCCGCTTCAATCTTAAATCCCACAAGATGACCTAAATCCCTCTGCCAGCCGGCTAAGTGATCTCCAGAGTGTGGTAATTAAAAAGGCGAGATTGTTCTACATGAAGAAAATATCTGGAAAAAAAAAAGAATACCTGACTGATACAGTGTCAATGGGCTTTCATTAATTAGTGACAATTATGATGTTTATGATGCTTAATGTAACATTATTAGAATAGCTACCATTGTTTTCCGGGCTTTCTGATAAGCTATTGTATCCAATATGTGATGAAAATGAGTTTAAAAAAAAAAAAAAAAAAAAGCTGTTTTAGTTCTATTTTATCTATCTGTTCTATTTTAGTTTTCATTTTAATTTTATATGTCTAATAACATTTGCATTTTATGTATACATATTCTTTAAATCTGTGGGGGTCTGTGGATTGCTCAGTGAATGGATGGGGAATGATGATTATAGGCAATAAAAAAAAACTCCCATAATGCTTTTCGCAGCTCGAGGGGAAGGGGAAGTTGGGTGGCATTTTGGACATTTTTTCAAAACTGTTGCTCTGAGCAAAAAAATAAAATATTAATGCTGCTGCCGCTGTGTTGGCAATTTCAGCAGATTATTTCCGTTGGTAAAGCGGTACGACAGTAAAATTGTGCATAGTCGAGTAAAATTATGTTAATTAACCAACTTTTTGACTGAAATGCAAAAGAAAAGTCAACTTGTAAAAGAAAGTAAACACGAGCAACTTGGCGAATGCTTCATTTCTAGTGAAAAAAGACTTTAATTCTGGCACAGTTTGGAAATTTTAGGTTCAGTACCACGACTTTTGATTTGTGGGGTCCAAACACTTTCGAGACACAGTGCTTTCGGTGAGCGGTTCTTACCAAATTACACAAAACGCTAAAGCAAAAAATTGATGAATGTACAGTACAGAGATTAAAACAGTAGCGTAATGCCAGGCCTGTTAAATTCCTGCTGTAATCTGCCATTTTTTTAAACACAAATCCACCTTGCAAGTACTGGGTCGGACCCCCTTTTGCCTTCAAAACTGCCTTAATTCTTCATGGCATAGACTCAACAACAGTCACCAAGATAACGCATGATGCGACGCTCCTGCTCCACCACGTCCCTAAAATGCTCTATTGGATTGCGATCTGGTGACGGTGGAGGCCGTGAGTACAGTGAATTCATCGTCATGTCCAAGAAACCAGATGATTTTAACTTTGTGACATTATCCTGTGGCCATAAAGGGATGGACACCTTCAGCAACAATACTTAAGGAGGCTGTGGTATTTAAACTATGCTCAACTGTTATTCCATCCATCCATCCATCTAGAAACCTCTGTAGTCCAACTAGGGATGCCAGTGGTGACCATCGTGTTTATTCCGGTCAATATTCACGCACTACAGGCAATGGGAACACCAATCAACCTAATCTGCATGCCTTTGGACTGTGGGAAGAAACCGAAGTAACTGGAGGAATCCCACCAAGCACAGGGAGAACATGCTAACTTAACACACAGA